>NC_037669.1:20246889-20392151 GCF_003255815.1 Theropithecus gelada | reverse complement strand
AAAAAAAAAAAAAAAAAAAAAAAAAAAAAAAAAAAAAAGAAAATAACCTGAAGGTCCTAAATACTTTTATTTCTTTTTAACAGTTAAAACATTTTTCTTTTTTAGATGTTGTTCTTTACTGGAAAGTCTTAAAATACATAGAAGGAGAATGTCTGTTTGAGCTATAAAACTAATTATACTGGAATTTGACAATGTACCATGTAAACACTACATAGTTATAAACATAACTTTAGATATGCTTTCCTTTTTTGCAAATAAATCTGCAAATTTATCAACAGCTCAATTCACATAAGAACTAAACATCTATTTCGTGTAGGTGGGATGAAGGGAGAATGTTCTGAAATACCAGCTTTAACTAGAGAAGTTCATGTGGGTCTCTTTAAACTGGATAACATGTTTTCATTTGTTTTTTAATATTAGTCTGAATAAGTAAAAAGCGAGATGCTTGTATTTTGAAAATTCTTAATAACCAGCACAGATACAGTAAGAAATCCAACTAAGAAAGATCTACCATAAAAGGCTATCTTTCCACGTCCATTCCTTTCCTGCCCTCAATCTTGGAAATACACTACACCTTCCAAATACAACCACAGTTAACTGTTGCACTACTAGTAATAAAGACCATATATTAAAAACCATCATCGGTCAAACTGACTTATTAGATTTTCATGCAGAAAATTACATTTTCACAATTCTCGTTTGCTGTAAGTTGTATTGAACTAAACCATGTAATTCAATTAGCTGTAAACTACCAGAAACTGTTAAATGCTAAATTCACCCTTTTAAGTATTTTATACAATGCCACATTCAGTCGCTCTACTGAAATATGAAAAAAGATATGTCGATTTACAAAAACTCGTGTCAAGAATGTCAACAATAATTAATTGTAGACAATTAAAACAACACACAAGCTGACAAGTTTTAAAATGACACTCTGAACATAACATTTAACACAATCATTCAAAAAGCCAAAAGAGCCACCTTGTTGCAGTAAATTGATTTTGTGGGAATCACTGAACAGGGAGGAAGTTGGTTCCTTGTATTTAAAATGAACAGTCCCCTAACAAACTGGGTTTCCTTTACTTACCCCTTGTAGCTGATTCGCTTGAAGGATCTCTGACACTGAGATGGCCAGACAAAGAGCCTGACTCAGATCTGCATCATCATCCTTAATTCCCAACAAAGTACTACCAAAGAGATGGTGATTATCCTGTTTGAGGGGAAATTTTTAAACATTATGCAAAAAAATCGAAATTTCTTCCTAAAAATATTCTAATTAAACCATAACAGGTAAAATTATAATATTCTCGAGTTGTGATTTTTAAAACCTAATACTAATCTCAAATTTTATATGCTAAGAACTGCAAAAAAGTCACATAAAGTCCCTGTTAGTGTTCACACAAAATGAAAGACTAAGAAAAAAATAACACATTCTAAATAGCTATTTTTTATACTACCACCTGTAGTTAATATTGAATTTTAAAAATAGTTACTTACAATTTTTCATATCTTAATAAAAGCAAATATGTGGCAGAAATCGATTGCATAAATGAGTTAAAATACTGATCCACAGCCTGCTCTAATTCACAACTGCTAGTGCAGATTCACTATGTCTGAAGAATAAAAGGTGCAGCTCTTGAAAGAGAAAAAAAATAAGACGTCTTTTTCATTCAGTATTTTAAACTACTGTCCTACCATCTGACTTATCCAGCATTGTTAGGAACTGAAGAGTTCTATATAAGAAAATTATTAAAATAGTTGAAATTGGTCCCTAGAAATAAGTCTTTTAAAATTAGTTATTTTTAAGGGAAAATGATCATAAAAGGTTTCCTTTACCTGCTTTCTAAAACACAGTATACTAAACATAATTTAACTTTATCTTGACACTTCAGTGACATGACGAGTACCAACTAGAAATTATTATGGCAGAATGCTTTAAAAAAAAAAAGACAATAATGCTCTCATGGGCACCTGAAGTCACATACAAACCTGCTGGCTTTAAAAACTTGTGCCTCTTCCACTATTAGCTTTTGCTTCTTAGAGTTTCATTTTTCAGGAGTTCACATCACTCACACTTCTAATCTGGTGTCCTTTATTAAGCACCTGTCTGGTCTAAGGGTCTAAGTCTTTATGGGGCCTAAATGACCTTTCATTATAAGACAGCTCTGCATCACTAACACCGTACAAACCTGCACTCCAGAGAAAAGTGGCGTAACTCTACCTCCTCCACTGGATTACTACTGTAATAGAATTTTTTGCTTTTTTTTTTGAGACAGCGTCTTCGCTCTGTCACCCAGGCTGGAGTGCAATGGCGTGATCTCGGCTCACTGTAAGTTCCGCCTTCCAGGTTCACGCCATTCTCCTGCCTTAGCCTCCCAAGTAGCTGGGACTACAGGTGCCCGCCACCACGCCTGGCTAATTTTTTGTATTTTTAGTAAAGACAGGGTTTCACCGTGTTAGCCAGGATGGTCTCGATCTCCTGACCTTGTGATCCGGCTGCCTTGGCCTCCCAAAGTGCTGGGATTACAGGCGTGAGCCACCATGCCCAGCCCTGTAATATAATTTTTAAAGTCAAGAAAACACTAATTTAGCAAATATCTCACAGTCAATTTTCTTATGATCAGAAATAACAATAATCAGAAGAGAGGTAAGATGCTTTCTACTGTCTTTTTAACTAGTCTCTTCCTCCACTAGGGAGGGTCTTTATGGAGAGGAAAAAAAAACCCACACAAAACTACAACACATAAAGAAACAGAAAAAATTGACAACCTAGAGTATTTTAACTAAAGTGAATACAAAGTAATAAAACAATGTACAAAATGTGAAATGCAAAATAGTCGATCATTTCTTGTCTTATACCTTCCTAAAAGAAGCTGGTGTTTTGCTGCAATAATACTGAGCCAGAGAGAAAAGGTCTTCTATATCTTCTATATTCAGACTGGATGGAGTATTTTGCAAGAACTCTGAAACATGATTATAGACATAATATTTAGTAGTTTGTGAAAAATGCAAACATTAAAATTGTTTATGTATCAGAGCTGAAATATCTTCATCATAAATACTATGCAAATAGAGTCTCAACAGTGGTGCTTTTACAATGTCTTGTGGAAAAGTGGATTTCTCCAAGTGAGCTGAAACTGTTAATGTAAATCTCTTGTTAGTGAAGGATGGTGTCAGGCAATCAAATCAAATTCATTAACTTTAATTAGAATACTATGATTTATTTAACAAACATATATGAAGAAGTGCCAGGGCCCCTGAACATACAAAATATCTAAGAAATAGTTACTGACTTAAAAGAACTTTGTCTTGTATGAAAAAAATAAAAATAAATCATTATAATGTAATAAGATAAACATTACTATACAGATAGCACAAAGTGCCAGGCAATATAGAGAGGAAGTAACTATCTCCATGTGGGGAATATGGTGGGGAGAACCCAAAAGGAGAACCAAAGTTTCACAATTGAAATATCATATAAACTGAGTATTGAAAGGTAAATTATGGATGGGTAGAGAGGAACAGAGGAGGGCGATCTATTTGAACAGTGAAACCAAAGGAATAGTATATGGAAAGCAATGAAAGAGTGAACAAATATGAAGGAATGAATGAAGATGGCAAAATAAAGGAAAATCGTCTTCAAGGTCTGTACCTGGAGAGGGTTTATATAATTTGAGAGTTGAATGGAGCCTCAGAGCTCTTCTAATCTCCTAAATTTATGAATGAGGAAACTGAGTAACTTACACAGATAAGGAGACCCAAAATGTTTTTGCTACATTAAATGATACTTACGGATAACTTCTTCTTTGCTGTCTGACTCTTGTGTTAAAATAACTTCTCTGTAAAAGGGAATCAAATCAATTTGAGTTAAATATTAACAGAGCACCCTGAGAAAAGGGGAAAAAAAAAACAACTAACCAACCAGATACTTACTTTGCATTAACAAGGATAATTAACATCAAGAAATAAATAAAAAATGGATCTGCTTGTTGTAGATATCCATCCCATATTGCCTGAGTGACTTCAATGGAACAGTAACATGCAAAAAGACTTCCAAGCTGTAATCAGGAAATGAAATGAGAGACATAAACCACTGGAGGTGACTTGTTCTCTTAAAAGTATTAAAGCAAATGAATAAGAAACATTACATCAAATTATCTGCACCTGATATTTAATGCGTACCTTAATCTTAGTGTATGAAATCCAAAGGCAAAACATGTGAATTCAAGGGACAATGGAGCCACTTATTAACTGTGTGACTTAGGACATGTCAACCTCTTTAAAGCTTCCATTTTTACTTCTGTAAAAAAGAGGAATACTGCTACCCATCTTCTACTACTATTGTGAAAAGAATACCTAAAGTAACCAGCACATATCTTTGCCATAGCGTAACTAACATAATTATGGTCTGAGCTCCATAAGAGTAATTAAAATAATTACAATATAATAACAGCACAGTATTTAAATTACAAGGTAATTGTGAGGATCAAACATGGTAATTTAAGAGCAGCTAATAAAACTCTAATCATAATATAAATATGAATTGCTCCCAAAGCTCACTTGTACATCACTTGAAAGAGATTAGGCTGGGCACAGTGGCTCATGCCTGTAATCCCAGCATTTCAGGAGGGTGAGGTGGGTGGATGACCTGAGGTCAGGAATTTGAGACCAACCTGGCCAACATAGTGAAACCCCGTCTCTACTAAAAATACGAAAATTAGCCAGGCATGGTGGTGCGTGTTTGTAGTCCCAACTACTCGGGAGGCTGAGGCAGGAGAATCACTTGAACCTGGGAGGCAGAAGTTGCAGTGACACGAGATCTCACCACTGCACTCCAGCCTAGGTGACAGAGTGAGACTCTGTCTCAAAAAATAAATAAATAAAATAAACAACATTCACATCCTTCGATATATCTCAGGAGCTAAGAGTTGTTAATTTATAAGCATCTCTACAACCCAATTGTGTTTTAAGTTGCATGAAGTAATATTTTTAGATCATTCAACTTTCATTAGATACAGAAATAATTCCTCTACAGGTTTAAATTTAAAACATTTTTAATGGCTAAAGAGAATTAATGGGAACACATATATTTAGTGCACTCTTTGTGCAATACTAAACTAATACTAAACTATTATCACGTCATTAAAAATATCTCTTACTTAAATTCTCACAACAGGCCTGGAAAGTAAACACATTTCTTCCCATTTTGCAGGTGAGAAAGTAGATTTCAATTACTCCCCGTTTTTTTCAGGTGAGGAACTTGGATTACTTTCTCAAGCTCACAGAGCTAGTGAGTGGTGCTGGGAATAGGAAAAAGCCTGAGACTCCACAGCCTATGTCATTGCCATCACACTTGACCACAAGCCTTTTAAAATACATAATGCTACTAATGTTTTTTTGTGGTTGCTTTAAAAATTACGATTACAAACACAGATTAGAAGAGGTACATACAAACAGAATAGCAATATACAGTCATCTTTAAGCTCACTTAGCTCAACTAAAGCTACCACTGCATTGCTCACAGTGGTTTAGGAATTACTCTTTAATTGTTTCATCTCCTGATATTTAACAAATTCTATTTCATCAACATGATACTAGTAGCAAGAATAAACTATCTGGCATATCAGCTGAAGAGAAACCACTCAGTTCAAACTTCCAGCTACCAGCACTAATTCAGAGCTCTGGCATCAGAAATGGCATTTCCTAGGCAGAGAGACCACTATTAATGATTAAAATGCTTAAGAGAAATAGTTCACTTCTTAAACATAAAAGTAGATTCAGTGGCAACATATGAATCTCAGAGAAGCTACAGTTTTATAGGTATTTATTCATTTTAACTCAAAGTGGTAAGACTAGGCTTGGCTCACACCTGTAATCCCAGCACTTTGGGGCCTGGGCAGGAGGATTGCTTGAGCCCAGGAGATCGAGATCAGCTCAGGCAATACAGTGAGACCCTGTCTCTACAAAAAAATTAAAACATTAGCCAAGCATGGTGGCACATGCCTGTAGTCCCAGCTACTCAGGAGGCTGAGGTGGGAGAATCACTTGAGCCCGGGAGGTGGAGCTTGCAGTGAGCCAAGACTGTGCCACTGCACTGCAGACTGAGAGACCAGAGCAAGACCTCATCTCAAAACAAAAACAAAAACAAAAACAAAAACAAAAGTGACAAGACTGTGGCCAAGAGGGCATTAAAGAACAGGCTACTGAGGTTTGAGATTTAATGAGCCCAGAAGTGAAACCAGTTAGAATTTTCCAATTACCCATTTCCTGATTGTTAACTCATCCTATCATCCTCTGAAGTAGGTATAGTACTATTATTATTTCCACTTTGCAGATGAGGAATTGAAGCTCAGAGGCTGTCTTAGATCACACAGTTAATAACCGGAAGAAATGGGATTCTTCCTGAAGAAAAGTTAAGCAATACATAATAAAACAATATGAATAGTCTCCTAGCACCCAATCATTGTTTCAGAAAGATCTTCAAGTTAACCAGAAGAGCAGTTCTCAAAGTGTGGTCTGGGGACCTCCTAGAAGTCCCCAGGATTCTTTACAAAGGATCTGTAAGGTCAAAACTATTGTTACAAAAATATGTAGAATTTACCTGCCTTTTTCATATTTATTCCCTCAAAAATGAACAATAGAATTTTCCAATGGCTACATGATATGTGATATTAACACAGATTGAATAAAGAAGCAGATATGGGCCAGGTGTGGGGGCCTCACGCCTGAAATCCCAGCACTTTGGGAGGCTGAAGCAAGCGGATCACCTGAGGTTAGGAGTTTGAGACCAGCCTGGCCATCATGGTGAAACCCTCTTTCTACTAAAATTACAAAAATTAGCCGGACATGATGGCGGGCACCTGTAATGCAAACTACTTGGGAGGCTGAGGCAGATGAATTGCTTGAACCCGGGAGGTGGAGGTTGCAGTGAGCCAAGATCGTGCCACTGCACTCCAGCCTGGGCGACAAGAGCAAAACTCCATCTCAAAAAAAAAAAAAAGAAGAAAAAAAAAAAAGCAGATATGATAATCCATCTTTGATGTAGCCAAACATTAATGAGATCTGCAAAAATATAAAACAATGCCACTACTCTATTTTCTTTTGGAAAATAGTTGTTTTTTATTTTTAAAAAGGCTATTTATATCAACATGTAATAAATTTATAATTACTTTTAAATAAATTAATAAACATTTAAAATTCCTTCCTTTTTTTTTTTTTTTTTTTTTTTTTGACAGTGTCTTTCTCTTTTTCTCAAGCTAGAGTGCAATGGTGCGATCTCGGCTCACTACAAGCTCCACCTCCCGGATTCAAGTGATTTTCCTGCCTCAGCCTCCCGAGTAGCTGGGAATACAGGCACACGCCACCACATCCGACTAATTTTTGTATTTTTAGTAGAGATGGGGTTTTGCCATGTTGGCCAGGCTGGTCTCAAACTTCTGACGTCAAGTGACCGCCTTCCTTAGCCTCCCAAAGTGCTGGTATTACAGGCGTGAGCCACTGCGCCTAGTCTAGTTTTAACTTCTTCTCAACATAATCCATATGGATTATCAACAAATTTTAAGAGTGTAAAGGGTCCTGACACTAAAAGATTTGAGGACCACTGACCTAAAGTAAGACTTCCCATTGAAAATACAAATACAGAATGATACAGTGCTGAGTTATACTTTATATTCTTTTATATTAACCATTTGATAACCTTAAGTTATTTTCCTCGTGACTGTATACCAATTCTTATACACACCATCAACAATTTAAACAAAGTTCTCAATTGAACAGATATATGTATCATATATTACATGTATATATTCATATTTATTACATATATGTAAGTAGTTGTAATATTTACTTGTAATTAGTTGTAATATTAGTTACATTTACAAATACATGTAAAACAAAGTAAACTTCATATTAAATAATCTGAACACAACTGAAGAACAAAAAAAGTTATTTTTAAATGCCAATAATTTTACCCGTTTGGTTTAAACAGTAATGATCTATAATTAGCACTTTTCTTTCTCTTCCTTGAAAAAAAAACCCACCTAAGTATAGCTTTATATAAATCTATTTTTCATTAAATGTTCCTACTTTCACTTTATTACCCAGTTGAGTGCATAGGAGTCTGGAGTAATTTTCTTTGTATCAAGATAAGAACAAAGCTCAGGCTCATGGTATTGGATGAGCAACCTGAAGAGATGAAATGGTCTCCCTTTCTGGGAACAATCCCTAGAAGACAAGAAGCAAAATTTTTTTGCATTAATAGATCAGAAATAATCACATCAGTAACCAGTCTTCCTGCTACACCCTCCACAGCATTCACTGGAAGCCCACCTGACAGTAGCAGGCAGAGGTCTCTTGCTAACACCTTTTTCAATGTCCCTGACTTGACAAAAGTTGTAGAAACAGTAGATCTAAAGCCACTCTAGGGAGATTCTCACAGGTGAACCCAGGCAGCACTCAAGTGAGAGAACTACAGGGATCACTGAAAACAAATTTAGGTTATTTTGATAAGGCTGGGATCCCAAAAGGAGATCTGGAGAGTCCTTCCTTCTCTGCCAAAAGAGAGGAAATTCTAAAAACTAGGCTTCAGGTTAGCGCCACAGTTTATATACTCAATTAGAAATGTCCTTTAGCAAAGGTACAAGTCTGAAATGGGCAGGTGAACATTTTAGAAATAGTGGCCTTAAAAACTGTTGAAGTGGCCCAAGTACCAACTCCTCAGAGTAAATTCCAGAAGGTGCCAAAATATTCGTCTTATTCAATAACTGTCCTACTTCAAAGGGTTATTGTGAGAGCAAAATGGAAAAAATGAATCTGAATGTTGTTTTAAAGTATAAGGCACCAAACATGTACATTAACATTTTTATCAAAAGCCTTTTTAAAAACAAATACCACATTTTCCTGCCAGAGACTTCAAAAGTAGAAAGAGTACTCTACTTATTGCCTGGGTGGTAAAATAATCTGTACACCAGACCCCTGTAACACACAATTTACCTATATAACAAACCTGCACACGTACCCCTAAACCTAAAATAAAAGTTAGAAATAATCACAAAGCACCTACAGATGAATTTTGGGTCACGGATTTCCTAGTTTCTAGTCATCAGCTCAGGAAGCATTTCAGCCTGCTCAGCTCTAAGAAGACTCCTCTGCCACAGGTCACAGTAGCCACTCACAGCCTTGATCTGAAAAGTACTGTCCGTCTACCCAGGCACCCAAGCATCTGAGCCCAGAGATGACAAACCCTTGGAGCAGGTCCAGATGTGGTCCATGAACTAGGCTCACTCCTCAGGAAGCACAGTTACTTCCTCCTTCCATGCTCAGTCCCTGATCTCGAATTTAGAAGCCTTATCTTCTAACTCCCACATAAGTAGCACTCTTAGAAAATCTTTCAAGCCCAGAGGATTTGTTAAGATACTATTACACTCACATTAGTTCATTTTCTTGTGTCCATGTTTGTGATAACTCAAACAGAATACTTCATGGAAAAAAATCTCTTAAAAGATAACTAGATTTTTGGTAGTGGATCTTACTGGATATAGGGAGATAATTACATGTTTTTGGGGGGAGTTTTTTGTTTGTTTTTTTTAAGAGAGGGTCTGGCTCTGTTGCTCAGGTTGGAGTGCAATGGCGTGATCTCGGCTCACTGCAACCTCTTTGCCTCCTGGGCTCAAACCACCCTCCCACCTCAGCCTCCCAAGCAGCTAGGACTACAAGTACATGCCACCATGCCCAGCTGATTTTTATATTTTTGGTAGAGACAGGGTTTCTTCATGTTGCCCAGGCTGGTCTTGAACTCCTGGACTCAAGCGATCCTTCCTCCTTGGCCTCCCAAATTGCTGGGATTATAGGCATGAGCCACCACGCTGGGCCAGAGGTAGTTACTTTTTGTTTTTTAAAAACAAAAAGCAATACTACAAACACAGTTACTTCCAGACAGTTTGGTTAAAGTATGGTGTTACTGTTAACAAGGTGCTGACTAACTCAATCTTCATTTAGACCAGTAGGCTTCACTAATTCCTCAGTTCTATAAATTTACTCCATTCAGCGTTTGTACTGAAATACATTCTACAATTTTTTTTTCTTTTTTTTTGAGACAGAGTCTCGCTCTGTCGCCCAGGCTGGAGTGCAGTGGCGCAATCTCGGCTCACTGCAAGCTCCGCCTCCCGGGTTTACGCCATTCTCTTGCCTCAGCCTCCCGAGTAGTTGGGACTACAGGCGACCGCCACCTCGCCCGGCTAGTTTTTTTTTGTATTTTTTAGTAGAGACAGGGTTTCACCGTGTTAGCCAGGATGGTCTCGATCTCCTGACCTCGTGATCCACCCGTCTCGGCCTCCCAAACATTCTACTATTACAAGGGAAGGAGGTGAGAATGTATCTAATGAATCAGCAAAAACTTACAAACAGGTCAAAGCACAGGTCATCATAATAAAAGTCAACTATTTATTGAGGAAATACCATGTGCCAGACAATGTAATAAGCATTTTACAAAGTTATTTCATTTTATCTTACATTTTATCAAACAAACCTATGAAATCTACACCCAATTTACAGATGAGAAAACTGAGGCTCAGCTGAAGGTAAAATAGCTCACTTCAGCTCACTGAAGGTAAAATAGCTATGAAGTGATGGTGCTAAGACTTGTACACAGAAACTGGACATTAAGTCATTATGCCATACTGCCCCCTTCCATATCTAAGTTGATATTTCAACAAGTGGTATTTTTGTAGGGGTACCATCTCTAAAAAAGCAAACTGTAAAGAAAATGAAGTAAAAGGCCTCATGTAAAAAAGTCAATGAAATGAATGACACAGTTTTTAAAATTTTTTTTTAATTTTTTTTTTTTTTTTTTTAAGACAGGGTCTCACTGTTGCCCAGGCTGGAGTTCAGCGGCAGGATCATGGCTCACTTCAGCCTTGACCTCCCTGGGCTCAGGTGATCCTCCCACTTCAGCCTCCTGAGTAGCTGGGACTACAAGTGCACACCCCCATGCCTGGCTAATTAAAAATTTTTTTTTGTAGAGTCAGGGTCTCACTATGTTGCCTCAGCTGGTCTCAAACTCCTGGGGTCAAGTGATCTGCCTGTCCTGGCCTCCAAAAGTGCTAGGATTACAGGTGTGAGTCACTGCACCTGGCCTCACAGTTTTAACATGACAACATTAATAGTGTTTTTTTTTCTTTTTTGAGACAGAGTCTCGCTCTGTCGCCCAGGCTGGAGGGCAGTGGCCTCACAGTTTTAACATGACAGCATTAATAAGGAGTGTTTTTTTTTTCTTTTTTTTCTTTTCTGAGACAGAGTCTTACTCTGTCATCCAGGCTGGAGTGCAGTGGCTTCACAGTTTTAACATGACAGTATTAATAAGGAGTGTTTTTTTTTCTTTTTTGAGACAGAGTCTCACTCTGTCGTCCAGGCTGGAGTGCAGTGGCCTCACAGTTTTAACATGACAGTCTTAACAAGGAGTGTGTGTTTTTTTTTTTTTTGAGACAGAGTCTCACTCTGTCGTCCAGGCTGGAGTGCAGTGGCGTGATCTCGGCTCACTGAAAGCTTTGCCTCCCAGGTTCCCGCCATTCTCCAGCTTCAGCCTCCCAAGTAGCTGGGACTACAGGTGCCCACCACCACGTTTGGCTAATTTTTTGTATTTTTAGTAGAGATGGGGTTTCCCTGTGTTAGCCAGGATGGTTTCGATCTCCTGACCTTGTGATCTGCCCGCCTCGGCCTCCCAAAGTGCTGGGATTACAGGCGTGAGCCACCGCGCCCGGCCAATAAGGAGTGTTTTAAGCAGGGCAGAGTGGCATGCACGTATAGTCCCAGCTACTCAGGAGGCTGAGGAGGGAGGATCACTTGAGACCAGGTTTTCAAGACCAGCCTGGACAACACAGGAAGATTTTGTATCAAAAAAGCAAAAAAAAAAAAAAAGTCTTACAATGTAATTGAAAGGGAATAAAAAATAATTTCTAAAATCTAAGATGTGAGGTCAATGCCAGGATTTGCATGACTCTCAATCTATCACTTTCTGATACTGCAGGTGGAAGGAAGTTTTACAGACAAGGCCCCAGGCTGGCAATTCAGGTGGCCAGACACAGAACAAGATTCATACTGGCAAGATTACCTCCTCCTTAGTCTTAATACTTACCCTACTGTATAAATACAAGGCAAAAGAATGCTAAGGCAGAATACACAGTGAGTAGGGGCATACACTATAGAAACAATTGCCTAGTTCATGATCTTGTCTTCTGAAAAAGTGGGGCATCTCTGGGAGTCAGCCATTGCAACAGCATCTATTCATTTAACAGCTGTACACTGCAAAGCTGCTCTCAACTACAAGGCACTGTGCTTGATGGGATTCTGCCATCTTATATGTGAATCTGTTATAAGAAGATATGGTAGTGGTAAAACCCACTCTCTACTAAAAATACAAAAATTAGCCAGGCGATAGTGGCACGCACCTGTAAACCCAGATACTTGGGAGGCTGAAGCAGAAGAACTGCTTGAGCCTAAGAGATGGAGGTTGCAGTAAGTCGAGATTGTGCCACTGCACTCCAGACTGGATGACAGAGTGAGACCCTGTCTCAAAAAAAGAAGAAAAAAAGGCCGGGTGCGGTGGCTCGCGCCTGTAATCTCAGCACTTTCGGAGGCCGAGGCGGGCAGATCACTTGAGGTCAGAAGTTTAAGACCAGTTTGGCAAATGGTAAAACCCCACCTCTACTAAAAACACAAAAATTAGTCAGGTGTGGTGGCACATGCCTGTGATTCCAACTACTTGAGGGCTGAAGCAGGGGAATCGCTTGAACCCGGGAGGCTGAGGTTGTGGTAAGTCAAGATCACGCCACTGCACGCCAGCCTGGCAACAGAGCGAGACTCCGTCTAAATAAATAAATTAAAAAAGAGAAGAAGATATGTTAGGTCGGGAGGGGTGGCTCACACCTGTAATCCCAGCACTTTGGGAGGCCGAGTTGGGCGGATCCCTTGAGGTCGGAAGTTCGAGACCAGCCTGGCCAATGGTGAAACCCCATCTCTACTAAAAACACAAAAATTAGCCGGGTATAGTGGCACACGCCTGTGATTCCAGCTACTCAGGAGGCTGAGGTATGAGAATCGCTTGAATCCAGGAGGCAGAGATTGCAGTGGGCTGAGATTGTGCCACTGCGCTCCAGCTTGGACGACAAAGTAAGACTCTGTCTCAAAAAAAAAAAAAAAAGAAGATATGTTAAAATGGAGTTCTAGCAGCATTCTGTGGGCTCAGGGTTCTTTCCAGGGCTATTAATGCTGATCCTGGCTGGAGGGCTGTTCCATATGGAAGTCATAGAAGCAATAACTAGAGAACCTGACAACAGTATGTTACAAAGCATAATGCAAAAGTCTTTCCCCTCTAGTCCTAACTACCATCACCACCATTCTCTAGAGGCAAAGCTGGGACATCTTGTATCTTGCTATTGCTAGCTCTGTTAGAGCAAGAGGTGGCCATGAGAAGTGCTAAAATATAGGCAGTTGAGAGACCTAGTACAACAGAATGACCCCTAAATATGAATTCAAGTCTTGGCTCTGCCATGACCTTAGCCTTGTTTTCTGGTATCTTTAAGTCTGTTTTCCTTACATAAAGCAGTATGACTTCAAGTAGCACAGAGATTCTCCATCCTGGTACACATCAGAATCACCTGGGGAGATTTAAAAATATCTATACCAACGCTCTTTGCAGTCCACTTATATTTGAAACTCTAAAGGCTTATTGGGGAAAAACAGAAGTGCAAAATATTTATTGGGGAAAAACAAAAACAAAAACAAAACCCTAGGGACCAGTATGTTTTAAAAGTACTTTGGGTGAAGAGTCATTTCTTCAAAGAAAAAATACAAATTGCCAATAAACACATAAAAAGATGCTCAGCATCATTAGCCATTAGGGAAATGCAAGTCAACAACCACAATGAGATATCACTTCACACTTACTAGGATGGGCTATAATCAAAAAGACAAATGTTCACGAGGATGTGGAGAAACTGGGATCTCCACTGACTGTTGGTGAGAACATATGATGCAGCTGCTATGGAAAAATCCGGCAATTCCAGAAAAGGTTAAACATAATTACCATATGGTCCAGCAATTCCCCTTGTAAGCACATATCCCAGAAAAGTGAAAATACACGTCTACACAAAAACTTGTATGTGAATATTCACAGCTTCATACTCCTAACAGTAAAAAAGTGAAAACAATCCAAATATCCATCAACTGATGAACAGGTAAATAAAATGTGGTATATGCATACAATAAAAAATTATTTGGCAAAAAAATGAAATATGATATGGTACAATATGAACCTAGAAAACATAATGCTAAACATTAAAGGCAGTTACAAAAAACATATAAGGTATGATTCCTTATATAGAGAATCATACCGATCATTCCCATTTTGGGGGAAAGTGGAAAGTTGACTTCTAATGGGTATGGGCCTTCTTTCTGGGGTGATAAAATGTTCTAAAATTGGTTGTGGTTATGGCTGTACAACTCTGTGACTATAATTAAAACCAGTGAATTTTACATATTAAAATGGTGAATTTTAAGGAATGTAAATGATATCTCAATAAAGTAGTTATTTAAAAAAAGAAAAAGTGCCTCAGTTGATTCTAACAAGCAACCAGGGTAGAGAACCATACAAAACACTTATACCTCGTACAGTGTGATATCACATAGAAAGCAGTAAAAACTAAGAGTCAGTTAACTATCAAGGTCCAGATTAGTGGTTCTCTACCTTGGCTACATGCTGAAATTAGTTAGCTCTGAACAAACTGATGCCTAGGTCCCATCATCAAGAGATTTTGATTTAATTACTCATGTATGCAAATAGTCATTAGGATTTTTAAGAGCTCCCCCAATAGTTCTAATGTGCATTCAAGGTTGTATAGCCAAGCCACTAGTCTAGACTACGTCTAAAGTTTCTTGTGGTACTAAAATTCTAACTATCTGATCTATTGCACTGGGAACTACAACAATTCTTTCTGGCCTCATGAGAAACCATGACCCCCACTACAATCCCCATCACAATCACCTGCACATCTGTCTGGTCTCAACTTAAATGCCACTTACCATGGGAAAGTCACCCATGACCTCCAGGGTAAGTTAGGTCACCCCCATTACACATCCCCATAGCACTCTATATTTCACCTTTCTAACATTTAGCATACCTCAATTTACTTGTTCAATGCCTATATTTCTAGGATTTCCTTCCAAGCTCAATAAGGTAGCACCTCCAAAATTTTACTTTCCACTTGGACACTGTAATGTTTTTATTTTATAGGCAAATAAATTAAAATAGGAATACCACCAAATAAACTGGAAGAATTATATATATAAACTCTAAAAATTTTTAATTTTTAAATTCTTTTTTAAAAGTAAATTTCTGTGCATAATACAGCATGTTATAAAAAACACATACATAGTAAATGGTTACTACTGTGGAACAAAATCATGTACCTATCATCTCACATTCCCACTTTCCCCTCTGTGGCAAAAGCAGCTATAATCTACTTATTTAGCAAAAATCTTCAATATAACACACTATTATTAACTAGAGTCCCCACATTGTATATTAGGTCTTTCAACTTGTTCATCATACCTATTTGCTATTTTGTATCCTTTTGACCTAGATGTCCCCACTTCCTCCCCAACTCCAACCCCAGTATAACCACTGTTTCAAAAGTATACATTTTTAACTAAAGAATCTTTTAAAAAACGTTTATAACCACAAAAATAAAATAATAATTATGGCTCAAACAACCTTCAAAATTATTTGAACCTTTTACTTTACCGCCAAAGTAAATGTAGCAACTTTAGCTCAAGGCAAACCAGACCTGTATTCACTTTAAAAAACTACAATAACTAAATCATATTTTACCTGGGAATGTACTTATTCATTATGGCATAAAAGCAGTTGTATAAATCGCTGCGTGGCAGTTGAAGATGCACCAATGGTTTGAGTAGATGTATCCAGCTAAGGGATGTGCTATATTTAATGTTACGTGATTTACAATAAAAGGTAATTACAGATTCAATATCCAAAAGTAATTCTGTTGCCTTCTCCTCTGGCACTGAAAGCTGGTCTAGAAAATAAATGTTAAAAATAAAGTTACCCAGGGCCTGTTAGAGGCTGTTATTGGACATAACACTTGTTTACAAATATATAATACTATGTTAGTGCATTTAGAGAAAGACAAAGTGAAACTACATGAAAGTATATTTTCCCTTACACTTAACAATCATTGGTTCACAGATCCAAAATCCAAGGAAAACACATAGTCGAAACTCTTTATAACAGCTCCCCGCCCCCCCTTTTTTTTTTTTTTTTGAGACAGAGTTTAGCTTGTCACCCAGGCTGAGTGCAATGGCACGATCTTGGCTCACTGCAACCTCCACCTCCGTTTCAAGTGATTCTCCTGCCTTAGCCTCCCAAGTAGCTGGGATTACAGGCAACCACCACCACACCCAGCTAATTTTTGTACTTTTAGTAGAGACAGGGTTTCACCATGTTGGCCAGGCTGGTCTCGAACTCCTGACCTCAGACATGAGCCACTGCGCCCGGCCTTCTAACAGTCTTTTAACTTTAAGACAGTTGTTTAAAGAAAATTAAGAATAACAGTTTCACTTAAGCATGTTTTCTTTACCTAGTCCATTGAGAGAGAAGGGAAAGAAACAGAAGACTTCTATACATTCAGTATTTACTAAACACTAGCACTTAGTAATACCTCACCTATATATATGTCAAACATAAGAATGGCCATCTGAATTAAAGGGATAGGCAAAGATAGGCATAGCCCGTATTCCTGGGAAGCAAAACTGTTTTCTAAACAGATGATCACCTACCCCATGATGGGCAGCTGTTGCTATAACTCTGGCAAGAAGAGGGAAAGGAATTCATTCTCCACTACCAAATTCTCTTTCTTTTGTCCACACCACGAATAATGTTTCTGGTGTGCTTACCACACACAGGCCTATCAAGCCAATAATTTAACTAAAATATGATGGAAAGAGAAACAAAAATACAACAAAGCACTAGAAATGAATTTAAAAGAATAAACTAAATTGATCTACATTGTGAATTGAAATAGATGTTGTGGGTGATTGGAAACCTATTCAATCACAATTTATAATACTTTCTCTATAGCAGACCACAAACTATGATTTATAGATAAACTTGTGCAACAAAGCTCCTCTTTAATTTGAGGGCTGTATACAATCATACAGATCTTTAACTATACAAAAATCAAAGTCAAGACTACAACAAACCCATAAATGTACACGAAAAATCTAACATATAATGCAAAAGAAACAGTAAAAACTAGGTTATTGTGTTTGTTTTTTTGAGACAGAGTCTCACTCTGTGCCCAGGATGGAGTGCAGTGGTGCGATCTCAGCTCACTGCAACCTTTGCCTGCTGTGTTCAAGCGATTCTCCTGCCTCAGTCTCCCAAGTAGCTGGGACTACAAGGTGCCTACCACCACACCTGGCTAATTTTTGTATTTTTTAGTAGAGACAGGGTTTTGCCATGTTGGCCAGGCTGGTCTCCAACTCTTGACCTCAAATGATTTGTCCACCTCAGCCCCTCAAAGTGCTGGGATTACAGGCGTGAGCTACTGCACCCAGTCAAAACTACGCTCCCTTAAAATCAATAGACAATATTTCATAAGAATTTCAAAAGAAAAGTTCTAAAGCTATTTACAAGCCTTTTTCATATTCTGAAATTATAAGAAAATAATTCTGAAGAGTGATTCCTCAACCCAAAAATTATTTCCAAAATTTAACTCTGCTTGAAAATGATTATTAAACTTACCAATAAATTGCAGGCAATCTTTGTGAATAGTGTTCTGTTCTGGCAAGTCTAAAACACCATCCCATGATGCCAAACTATCACCTTTTCCTGCAACATTCAGAGCAATCTGGAAGAAAGATTTAAAAAGCGACTAGTTCATATGTTATTCCTCATTCTTGGAAAATATGCTGTAATAATTAAAGGCCTGAATTTAAAAATAATAATAAAGATTACAATTAAGGTATCTATACTCCACCAAATGTTGAGTATTTAGCCATGTCACAACCAGCAGAATTATTTTAAATCCTCCTACATTAGATATTTCTTCATGTTGATTCAGGGAATACAATAAATTACCCAAAATATTTATATATTTAGATATGTAAATTTACACAAGCAATCATCTTTCCTGTTTTTTTAAAATGTAAAAACAACAGAATGTACTGGCAAAGAAAAAGTACATCTGTGCCATGTATATTTTAAAATTATACAGAAGAATATTTAATAAATTGAGAAAATGTTTTTGCTGTTTTGTAAGGTTTTTTTAAAAATATAAAATAAACTGTGTTGATTTAAAGAATCTTAAGTGACATATCCAAATGCAACAGGTAGGCCTACTAGAATTCAAATTTAGACAAATCACCTATAAAAACACATGTATGAGACAACTGGAGAAATTATCTTATGATGTTAAGGAATTACCAGTCTTTTTTTTTTGAGACTGAGCCTCGCACTGTTGCTCAGGCTGGAGCATAGTGGCATGATCTCGGCTCACCACAACCTCTCTGCCTCCCGGGTTCAAGCGATTCTCCTGCCTCAGCCTCCCAAGTAGTTGGTACTACAGGCACCGGCCACCACACCCAGTTCATTGTTGTATTTTTAGTAGAGACGGGGATTCACCATGTTGGCCAGGCTGGTCTCAAACTCCTAACCTCAGGTGATCCACCCACCTCAGCCTCCCAAAGTGCTGGGATTACAGGCGTGAGCCACTGCACCTGGCCAGGAATTACCATTCTTTTAAATGTTTCAGACTTTTAGTATGCTAGCAAGGATTTGCTTTAAAACAGTCCAGTGAGTCAGATGTGGAGGAAAGGATGAGGATACTAATCAAACAACATTCGCTAAATGTTGATACCAGTTAAAGCTGGGTTATAGGCACATGGGAGTTCATTATACACGTTCTACGCTTTTGCATGTACTTAAACTTCTATAATAAAATGTTCAGAATGTTATGTACAGTTTTAATTCCATTTCTGTTACGTATATGCATAGGGCAAAAAGGTAAAAAGGTAAGCACCAAGACCTTACGTGTTTTACCTATAGGTGGTAGATAACAGATTTTTATTTTATCCTTTGTGGTTGTTATGTCGTATATGTTTCCAAAAATACATGTATTTCTTTTATAATCATAACAACATCTTAATTCAAAATTAAAAAAAATAATAATACACACGCACTGGTGAATAGCTGAATAGAGGAAAACAAAGGGAAAATTTCCTATAACTCCAACAGCCAGAGGCATACTTTTTCTTTTTTTTTTAAACATTGCTATGATCTGTATCTGCAAATATACATCCTATTTTACTCACTGATTGTATCTTGTTTCACGAAACAATTTTCATAAATATCACTTCTTTTTGTTTGTTTGTTTTGAGATGGAGTCTCACTTTGTCACTCAGGCTGGAGTGCAATGGCGCTATCTCAGCTCACTGTAGCCTCACCTCCTGGATTCAAGCAATTCTCCTGTCTCAGCCTCTTTGTAGAGATGGGGTTTCACCATGTTGGCCAGGAGGGTCTTGAACTCCTGACCTCAGGGGATCCGCCCGCCTCAGCCTCCCAAAGTGTTGGGATTACAGCATGAGCCATTGCGCCTGGCCCCATAAACACCATTTCTAATGGCTACAAAAGCATATATTACACTCCAAAATCTAAACCATTATTGTTAAATATACCAAACACTACAGAAACACACATTTTAATAAGCTACTGTTTGATAAATCTTCTAGATGTGGCATGCTCATAAGATAATAAAGTTTTCTGCAACTAAGACAGCTGAAGCAACAAACTTTTAAAAATATTATTCTTCAATGATTACATTTTATTCATTTTAGTTTCTAGTTACCTTCCAAACTTTGGCCCTCAGATCAGCAGGCAGTGGTCTTCCTTGAATTATATTTCTCAAAGTTTCAAGATCACAACCTCCTGCTTCCAGAGCTTCTTCAAGATCTTTTTCCCTAAAAAACAAGTCCTATTTATTAAAATAAACTTTACTTCATACTTTTTCTTATTCAAGATTCATTTATAAGCATGGCCTATTAAAGGCTTGTCTAAGACACAAAAGTTCTCAGCAGCCAAAATGTAATGCCAAGGCATACACAACATGTTTTCTTGGTGGGAAATCTCAGGCTTCATATAGTCAATTTACTCTCATTTTACCCTTAGTTCTAACCAGTTTCGTTGTCTTTTCCTAGATTACTTTAAAGAGGAGATGGGGTAAGCTGGCTGACAGCACTGTGAAGTCATAGTAATAATAGTGTTCCTAGCAGTGGTAATGACTTTACATAGCAACTATGTGTGGGGCACTATTTCAAACACTTTATGTGTTCTTTTTAATCCTTATAACAATCCCTATGAGGTAGGTTACATTACCGACCCCACATACAGATGCAAAAATGGAGGCAAAGAAGGGTTATAGACATTTAGGGGACAACTGAAGAAATAACTTTATTGGTATTAAAAAGTTACTATTCTTTCAAGGTGTTTACCAGTATTATGGTATATGGTCACATGTCATATTATGGTCACATGTCATATTAGCAGTAGAGCCAGCATTCAAATTTTAACAGTCTGGTTCCTGAATTCATGTTCTTAACATTATGCTCAATTCAGTCAAGAATTCAAAACACTGCAGCCTGAGACTATTTAGTAAATGACTATATCAATATCATGCCTAGAGCAGTGCCTAGCTTAAAATAAGTATTAAATAAATGTTAGAGGGGAAAAACGATCTATTGGTATATTAAAGAAAAAGAATAATATCACATCATCTACCGGGGAATCTGTCCCCAATATTTCAACATAGGTTCTTTCTATTTTCCATAAGTGTTGGCTGGCTGAGAAATAAAGAGAAAGAGTATAAAAGAGAGGAATTTCACAGCTGGGCCACCAGGGGTGACATCACATATCAGTAGGACCGTGATGCCCACCAGAGTCTCAAAACCAGCAGGTTTTTATTAAGGATTTCAAAAGGGGAGGGGGTGTATGAACAGGGAGTAGGTCACAAAGATCACATGCTTCAAACGGCAAAAAGCAGAACAAAGATCACATGCTTCTGAAGGCAAAAGGCAGAACTCCTGATATCTATGTTCAGCGGTGCACATATTGTCTTGATAAACATCTTAACAGAAGAAACAAGGTTCAAGAGCAGAGAACCAGTCTGACCAAAAATTTACCAGGATGGAGTTTCCCAATCCTAGTAAGCCTGAGGGTACTGCAGGAGACCAGGGTGTATCTCAGTCCTTATCTCAACCACATAGGACAGACATTCCCACAGCGGCCATTTATAGACCTCCCCCCAGGAATGAATTCCTTTCCCAGAGTATTAATATCAATATGCCTTGCTAGGAAAAGAATTTAGTGATATCTTCCCTATTTGCACGTCTGTTTATAGGTTCTCTGCAAGAAGAAAAATATGGCTCTTTTTGCCTGACCCCGCAGGCAGTCAGATCTTATGGTTGTCTTCCCTTTTTTCCTAAAAATCGCTGTTATTCTGTTCTTTTTCAAGGTGCACTGATTTCATATTGTTCAAACACACATTTTACAATCAATTTGTACAGTTAACACAATTGTCATAGTGGTCCTGAGGTGACGTACATCCTTAGCTTATGAAGAAAACAGGATTAAGAGATTAAAGAAAGACAGGCAAAAGAAATTATAAAAGTATTATTTGGGAACTGATAAATGTCCATGAAATCTTCACAATTTATATTCCTCTGCTGTGGCTCCAGCAGGTCCCTCTGTTCGGGGTCCCTGACTTCCCGCAACAATCATCAAGTAAATTACCAAGCAGTTTTGTTCAGTCTACTATGTTTAGGAGAAAAGTATGAATTTAATTTCATTTGTATAAGGTAAAAATAATTAAAAGAATACTTTTACAAAGGTATATATTGTTTTCTAGCCAGAAAATAACCAGTTAAATTATCAATTCTGGCCGGGCCCAGTGGCTCACGCCAGTAATCCCAGCACTTTGGGAGCCCAAAGTGGGTGGATCACAAGGTCAGGAGTTCAAGACCAGCCTGGCCAAGAAGATGAAACCCCATCTCTACTAAAAACACAAAAAAGTAGCCAGGCATGGTGGCAGATGCCTGTAATCCCAGCTACTTGGCAGGCTGAGGCAGACAACTGCTTGAACCCGGGAGGCAGAGGCTGCAGTGAGCCGAGATGGCGCTACTGCACTCCAGCCTGGGTAACAGAGTGAGACCCCGTCTCAAAAAAAAACAAAACAAAAAATCACTCAATTCCTTAGGAATTTTCAAAAACTGAGGTTTCAGTCACTGTTTACGATTTCAGCACACATTAAAAATCTGTACAAATTTTTAAGAGCTTCATGACCTGGACAACTTATAACATTCCTTGAAGCAGTCCAAAAGGCAGTTCATCTCACTAGGATCAGGAAATCAGGATTTTTGTCCCATTTTTGTGGTTCTGAAGAAAATAAATTACTCCCACTCTTCATTTTTTTCAATAAGACAATGAAAACCTCTCCATTGATAGGCATCTAAGAATATTAGTTTAAATGTACATATTTCATAAAATGTTGCTCTCCTAAGGGAAAGGAATTACATGAAAATGTAATCACATAGGATCATATTCAACAGAAAAGTACTTGTTGAATTTGAAAGGTTCCTTGACAAAGCTACTACAAATTCATATGAACAGAAGATAACTAGTGACCACACAAGAAACACTTAGTTCTTTTGCTATATGGTCACCGAAGTGTTGGAAGAGAGAGGTAGAGAAAAAGATTTCAAGTCTACTGTTGAGAGACAGTTCAGGTCTACAGCTGATAAACACTGGGGTTTATCTATTCTCTTCTGGCCAAAATGTACAAGGCAGGCTGTTAGTAACCATGAAACAAAGAAAATTTAATGGCATCTTTGGTGAAAAAATACTATATATTTAAACAGTCAAATGTATCAAATAATGAGGGACTAAAAACACTACTTACTGAAATGAAATTATTTTACTAGATGAATGAAGAATTAGAATTGTTCACTTTTTAGTGCAAAATTCTTTTCTTTTTGAAATAATTTTGCCAAATCCCTTACTATTCCCGAGAACAAAGCTTGTATTTTGTTGCAAAATGCCCAATCCTCAAAGTACTTTTAAAATCATAACAATGTACAAGCACATCTCTGTTGATACAGCTGCTGTTGGATTCTTTGATGCTGTCCCCAGGGAACCACGAATGTGCTCTCCAGCAGTAGAACCATCAGCAAGGGCTCCTTTGAAGACCAGAAAATGCTACACCCTAAGTAGTAAAAGATACTTCTTACAAACCTAAATAATTAAAAGTAACATGATTTTCTGAACAAGGCATCCAAAGGTACAGTTACTAGACCTTCGACAATATAAATGTGCTTATAAAAGTAGTAAAGAGCTGAAAATTGTTAAGGTAAATAATTCATAGAAGGATCAAGCAGAGATAAGAATTCTACGGCATTTAGCTCTCTCCTCTTCCCCTAAACCAAGTTTCTACTTTTTAAACAAGTAATACAATTCTAGCACACAAAAGCAAAATCCATATCTGGTGTGGTATGAGTAGGTGGACTGTTTTGTTCAGTCTTCTTAGACCTTACAGCAGCTTCTCACTGACCTTACAAATTAAAGGTTGGTACAGTTACACTGGACATCCAGACAAGGTTTTAAAACAGAAAAGTACAGGCCTTCTCCATTTATTCTAAGAAATACAAAAAATAAGCAAAACTACCTACTTTGCTCAAAAGTTCAGGACAGACCAAATCCAATGCTTCTGAGGTTGGAAGGAAGGAGAAACTCACCTCCTCCTGACTCTGTGACTTTTAAACTATTAACATGTGTTGGTATAATACCACAGGTTCCTGTCATGATCTATCAATAGCATATTTTCAAAACCTAAATAAAACATAACAGAATATCCCCTCACCTGATGTTGTATGATAAAATCACCTACTCTAAGCATTGTAGCCCAAGTTGCTTCAGAATTACAATGAGGCAAACAATGTCACTAGATTTACATGGAATTAGTTTAATGTTTATACTCAAGCTAGCAAATGAATTGGATTTTTCTTCTTCTACCAAATGGTGAATAACATATGGAAGCATTTGCACAATGTATGGGAGAAGGAAGCACGAATTTTCAAGCACTACCAAATTTAATATGCATTTCCAAATGCTTCTATAATTAACTAATTCATTATTAGAAATTTTGTAATTTTCTGAATAAACCATATTGAATCATACAAAAATTATGATTTTTAAAAGCAATTGGATTACATATATTTTGTTCCTAAAATTTAAAAAGTTACAGAAAATCTCCCACTAGCAAAAAATGACTATATATTAACATTTTTCTAAATTTGGTTTTCCTCCCAACCATGTTCTAAAAACTTATTTTTCCCATCATTTCAAAATTTATGAAAACTGTTTAAATGTACACACTCTCTCGCCAAACAGGGCACAAAAACAAGAAACAAAACTTAGTTCATCCCCTTTTTTTTTTTTTTTAACAAGTATCTTTCTTCACTTAAAGAAACCCCATACCCATTAGCAGTCACTCACTATTCCTCCCCACCAGCACCTCCTATCCTGCCCCCAGCCTCTCCCAACCACTGATTTACTTTCTGTCTCTACATATTTACCTATTCTGGATATTTCATATAAATGGAATCATATAATGTGTGGCATTTATGCCTGGTTTCATTTAGCATAACATTTCAACATCTATCCATAATGTAGCATGTATCAGTACACGCTTTTCATTGCCAAATAGTCCACTGTATATGAATATACCATATTTTACTTATCCATCCATCACATAATGGGCTTTTGAGTTTTTTCAACTTTTTGGTTATTATAATTATCTTAATTTTGAACATAAGTATCAGTAGTTCAACTGGTAAAGTGTATGATACATATGTATTATTTATTAATTATTTATTCTTCAAGAGGTCTGAAAGAATTTAAAGATCAAGTCTATTAAAACCTCACTCAAAAACCAAACCCAAACCAGGCCAGGAGCAGTAGCTTACACCTGTAATCCCAGCACTTCTGGTTGGATGGCTTGAGCCCAGGAGTTTGAGACCAGCCTGGGCAACATGGAAAAAATCTGTTTCCACAAAAACTACAAAAAATAGCAAGTTGTAGTGGTATGCGGCTGTAGTCCCAAGTACTCAAGAGGCTGAGGCAGGAGGATCAATTGAGTTCAGGAGGCAGAGGCTGTAGTAAGGCCAAGATCACACATTGCACTCCAGCCTGGGCTACAGAATGAGACCCTGTCTCAAAACACAGGCTACAGAACAAGACTTTGTCTCAAAAAGCAAACAAACAAAAAACAATAAAACCAAACCAAAGAACCCGTCACGCTCATTAGGATGACTACTACTTTCAAAAACATAAAATAACAAGTGTTGACAAAGCTGTGAACTCTTGTGTACAGTTAGTGGAAATGCAAAATGATGCAGCCACTATGGAAAACAGTATGACAGTTCCACAAAGAATTAAAAATAAATGTCCCATACAATTCAGCAATTCCATATCCTGGAATATCTGAAAGAACTGAAGGCAGAGTCTGAAAGAGACTTTTGTATACACATGTTCACAGCAGCATTATTCCCAGTAGCACAAAGGTGAACGCAACCCGAGTGTCCATTCACTGAGGAATGAATGAAGAAACAAAATGGGGGGGTGTACTTTATGTACAGATATAACGGACTATTATTCAGCCTAAAAAGGAAGGAAATTCTGACACATGCTACGACATAGGTAAACTTTGACAACATTACGGTAAGTGAAATAAATCCGTCCCAAAAAGACAAATACTATACAATGCCACTTATATGAGGTACTTAGAGTAGTTAAATTCAGAGAGACAGAAAGTAGAATAGAGGTTATCAGGGCAGAGGGATGGCAGAATGCAGAGCTCTTTAACAGATACAAAGTTTCAGTTCTGCAAGATGAAAGGAGTTCTAGAGATTATATGCACAACAATGTAAATGTACTTAATACTAATGCACACTGAAAAATGGTTAAGATGGTAAACTTCTTACATTATGTATACTTTACCACAATTTAAAAAATCAGCTCTAATGTATGATAAAAATTCATAAATTTGAGCTTCAGTGTCAGATCCGGGTTTCAATTTTGGCCCTTCAACAGCCATGTGACCTTATAAAAGGAAAAAGCACCACGGTGCTTATCTTATAGGGTCAGTTAATGCTTAAATAAGTTTCTGAACACAAAACATTCAGTGCAATGCTTGGCTACATAATTCTTTAATAAACAGAATCCATGAATACTATTACTTTTGTTATTATTACTGAACAACAGCTTACTTTCTTAAAATGACTTTTTAATAATCATTTTAGACAATTTTGCCAATGCGTTAAAAAAATTAAAAACCAACCACAATTCCATTACCCTGAGATAATCACTTTTTGTTAATTACTTTTCAGTTTGTCATGTATGTATTTACAGACATATATATTTATAGACATATATATTTATAATAAACTCAATTACACTGAAAATATAATTTTGAATGGTATTCCCTGGGTTTTATTCTGGGGTTTTCATAGTTTTTAGATTTCCATCTTGAGGTGATTTTTGTATACAGTGTAAAGGGGTCCAGTTTCAATTTTCTGCATATGGCTATCCGGTCATCCCAACACCATGTATTAAATAGGGAATCCTTTCCCCGTTGCTTGTGTCAGGTTTATTAAAGATCAGATAGTTGTAGGCGTGCAGTCTTATTTCTGGGTTCTCTATTCTGTTCCATTGGTCTATGTGTCTGTTCTTGTACCAGTATCATGCTGTTTTGGTTACCGTAGCCCTGTAGTGCAGTTTGAAGTCAGGTAGCATGATGCCTCCAGTTTTGTTCTTTTTGCTGAGAACTGCCTAGGCTATTTGGGCTCTTTTTTGGTTCCATATGAATTTTAAAATAGTTTTTTTAGTTCAGCGAAGAAAGTCAACGGTAGTTTAATGAGAACAGCACTGAATCTACAAATTGCTTTGGGTAGTATGGCCATTTTAACAATACTGATTCTTCCTATCCATGAGGATGGAATGTTTTCCCACTTGTTTGTGTCATCTCTGGAGGTCATTACCCCTAGCAATCTAAGGCAGGAAGGGAAAATGAAATACTGCATGTTCTCAAACATATTACTTCTTTGCTTAGCGTATTAAGTAACTGCTACTTAAGAAAGGATACTTTACAGAATCATTAAGTAGGAAACAACGTGGCATATGTGCTACTTTAAACTGTTTCATTCTAGCTCTCCAATACTTAATATTGCAAGTATAAACAGGCTAAACAAGTTCAACTTATAGCTGACAACAAACTGTATTTTAAAAGTTTTCAGTATGATAAACTTGGAAGTAACATAAAAGATATAAAAATATGTGGCTCAATTTTTGAGTGGAGAAAATAATTAATTTGAGGGAGTAAGCATCCTCCCTCCACTCCCTGTGGATGGAGACAAAGGTAAAGGATGGAAGGGTGGCATGGATTAGTTAGAAGAGTCTTCTTGTGACTTCACTTTATGTCCTCAGTCTTGATTCCATGGCCCAAAACTTAAAGCATATTCTTGACAACACTCTTGACTTCTTCACTCCTTGGTCTTTCTGTTACATTCAGAAAGCTGCAAATTCCTAACATTAGGTTAATCTAACCAGTCTGCCTTCTTTGTTCCTATACTCTACTCACTGTGGGCTTCTTGGGAAAATAAGACAACTCTATGATGCTATCATATAACAATAGTGCCTGGAAATCTCCTATTCACCACTTACTTCAGACTCCTTACCCGGCCACTTTACCTCACGTGACTTTACTTATGACTCCAAAGAGAAAATACAGGCCAGCAGGCTTCTCTTCCCTTTGATCTCAGCCCCCTCCAAAAACAAACAAACAAACATAAGCAACTTATTATTCCAGTCTATTTTCTACTGGCTCTTTCCTCCGAGACAATATGCTCAAAAATTGTCATTAGAAATAGCAATGTTCACCACAAAAACGTCCCCACACTTTCCCTTTCCATCCAGCTACCAAACTTTTGGTTGTTCCTTTCACAAATAATTCTTGACAATATATGTAACAACTTTTCCCTCATCTTAAATTTATCTCTTCCCTCTCTTGCTAACCCCCTTCCACTTCTCATCCCTCTTTGATCCTCACCACTCCATAGGGACCACTCTCTGTATCATCTCCACCTTCTTTCTTAACCAAAACTAAAACACTAAGATATTAATAGAATGTTTTCTGGGTTGGAAAAAAAAAATGTTTTAAATTCATGAAGCCTCTCAGTCTATCAACTAAGCTAAGTCAGCTTTACTAATCTTCAAAATTCTTAAAATTAAATCCTTTTCTGTAATTATAAAAATAATGAAGACTAGCAGTTTTAAAAGGACCAAGTAGGGCCTATAATATATGTAATCACTCTACACTTAACAGCAGAGTACAGAGAAATTACAAAGAAAATCCAGTTACCACATTAAAAAATTAATTTTGTGTCTTAAAGTGATCAAGGTCTAAGATTCATTATTGTTTTCTTAAAATAAAAAAACAAAAGCTACACTACTGGGAAATCAATAAAAGCCCAAAGCCTGACATGTAAACATCTTAAATATGTTATTTCTATCGCATAGGATATTATTCAAACCTGTGAGTCTGCTAACAGTATTAAACAGAGCCAAGAGAAAAAAAAAGAACTCAGAAATCTTCACTGAAAGTACTTCTAGCATTCAAAAATATAACCTGTGATTATCTCCTTTCCTTTAAAGTTTTCACATTTACTTACTTGAAGGGTCCTATATATAAATACAACCTACTTCCCATCAAAAAGTCACCTCTCTCTTTCCCTTTACAGTTCAACTTCCTTGAAAACAGTAGTCTTGACTCAGCTAAACGCTCTCATTCACCCAAAACCTCCATCACTCTACTAAAGGTGCTCTCAGAAGTCATTAGTCATCTTTCTCAGCTCTCGTCCCCTTTACAAACACTGCAAAGTTTGACTGTCTCCTTAAAACACCCTCTTTTAGATTTTCCTCTGCTTTCCTAACCCATATTCTGAATTATTTCCTTCCCTGACATAAGTATTCTTTTATTCAAACCTTCAACACATACGTATTGAGCACCTACTACAGGCTACCCACTGTGTGAGGCACTGGGGATGCAGTACAGAAAAAAAAAGTCAATGCTCTTATGTAGCTTACATGCCAGATGGCTATTCCAAGGTTCTAGTCCAAGTCCTATCATCTAAATCCTGTTGAACAGAGGTAAGAGCGCCTATGAGGTGCAGTTTATTCATATTTGTTTACAATGTAAACCACTGTGAGCACAGATTAAACCCTGACAGCCCAGCTTGTCCATGTATATATCCTAATCAGGTATAAGCTTCTGACCAATTATTTAAAAATGTTCTAAAGTGAACAGCTAATTAGTCATAAGCACTAGCAAACTGTGGAACAGTGAGCAAGCAGTGGCAAGCTGCATGTATTGAATTGTGGTTTCATGGCTTAATTTGTGCCACCACATTTCTGGGGGTTTCTTAATGCCCAGGTAATGAGACATCAGGACCAAAGCTTTGTCTGAACCTATTTTGCTACTACTGTTAGGACGCTGGTTACAAAGTACTACCATAACAAAACTCCTTAATTAGCTCTTGAATATTCTGTATGACATTTGGTAGAAATGAAAAGAGAATAACTTTGTTACATATTCACTTGTACAGTAGATGCGCATGGAGCTCAATGACCACAGTATGTCTTGTGCAACTTATTTTTAAACACCAACCTCAAACCATCAAAACTTTCCAAGTATTTCAATAGTATGATAGCACATTCAGAAAAGAACTTGATAACTTAAAGTCTTGAGAGAACACAATTTGATACAATTTGATAATTGTGAAGTTATCTAGATTTGTGTCAGAATCAGACATGCTTGTTACAAGCATTTTAACAAGTTACAAATTTATATGCCAAGGGGAAAAACACCCATTCACCAGCTTTAAAAAAATTGTAAAACTTTGCATTAGGACCAGATCCACAAAAACAGCTTTGGGAGATTCCCTTATGAATAATGTAATCTTCCCTAGAATTTGTGTTTTAATCATGATCTTGGGCCAAGTAAAGAAGGTGCTAAATCTAGTCCTCTTGGCTTGACAAGCCAAACTTAACAGCTACAGTATTTCATCACTGTATGCAATAGGCAAAAAGAGATAGAGATCACAGAAATGTTATTTTATAAGCTACTAAAATTAACTACAAATGGAACAGGTGTTTTAAATCTTAGATTTATTTTTGATCTGCAATCCATGTAGATCAAATTACACCAACGGTACCAATGGTGCCCCTTTCTCTGCTAAGAAAAGAACTCAGTTGTTGCCTAAGTAAAAAATAAAAAGACAGACACAAAAAAGTTTCTCATAACTACATGCATAATGTTGCAATGCATTTGTTGTAAGATTTTGACTACAAAATTGGAGAGTAATTTCTCTAATGAGCAGTCAACTTCAGCGAGTACTCTAAATCCTTTCTTCTTCCATGCTTTCTCAAAACAAAAATCCTCAACACTGTTCCCTTCTATCTATATATATGGGGTGACTTTTCAGTATTTTTAAGGCACTATGAAATGCATCCTTGTTTTCTTACCCCCAGCATTTGGAAACTAAAAATAGAGTGTATCTTTTGCCTAAGACAGAAAGTGGTATGAAAACAGCAAGAAGTCAGAGAGAGATATTACCTATGTCTATTACAAATTTCCACTTTATCCAAAATGTAACGATAAAAGAAGTGTCACCAACATTCCTTGTCTTGAAACTATCATTTCAGAAACATAGTTGTTATAAAGAAACAACTATAGCAAATGAAGTGACCACACTTTGCAACATATGGACAATTCTCAAAGGTACTATGCCAATGGGGATCATAGTTCGACAAAGAAATACATATTGGGTTTTTTTTTTTAAGCTGGACTGAAATCATCAGAGAAGATTTTTTTTCATAAGAGGATTTCACTGAATTTTATGCTGATGGTTATTAATCTAAATGGAATTCACAAAATAAAGGATTTCTGGTATTCAAATTGCACACATACATGAGACGAATAAATCTTTTGCATCACAAAGTGATGCACAGAGGCTTCAAAACAAAGGTTAGAAACTGTTTAAAGGAAAAATAACACATGTACATTATTATTATTATTAGAGACAGAGTCTCGCTCTGTCACCCAGGCTGGTGTGCAGTGGAGTGATCATAGCTCACTGCAGCCTAGATTTCCCTCGTTAAAGCAATTCTTCTGCCTCAAACTCCCAAGTAGCTGGGACTACAGGTGTGTGCCACCAAGCCTGGCTAATTTTTTTATTTTTAGTAGAGACGAGGCCTCACTATGTTGCCCAGGATGGTCTCGAACTTCTAAGCTCAAGCAATCCTCTCACCTTGGCCTCCCCAAGTGATGGGATTACAGGCATGAGCCACCACGCCCAACGCATAACTATGCTTTCTCATAGAGCTGTTTTAAGATCAAAATGAAACGTTTATATAAGCATTATATATAAAGAGTAATGCTCTATGTAAATGTATAGTATTTTCTTATATAGGTTGAGCATCCCAAATCCAAGAATCCCAACTCCAAAATGCTCCAAAATCTGAAACTCCGGAGCACCAACATGATACTCACAGGAATGTTCACTTAGGCATTATGGATTTCAGATTTTTGATTAAGGATGCTCAACCGGTTAAGTATAATACAAGCATTCCAAAGAGATATTCAACCTGTATCTCCTTGCTAAAATTATTAAATACCACCATAACAACTAGTTTAATGTAACAACTACTTTAAAAAAGAAGCAAACACTACAAGATTCCCACCCAACTATCAAATGCAATGTCAGCTAAAGGATAAGAAAAAACTCCTTTAAGCATCAAGAAAACAGATGAAGACTTGCAACAAATGATGTAATTAGACATTATTTTCTTAACTCGGGTTAAAAAGTTAGGCAGACCCTTAAAACAACTAGACAGTAAATTTCAGAAAATAGGTTTAAGTGGCTCTTATGTTCTTTATTTCTACAAGAAAGAATTTGATTTTATGAGCTCAGTGGAAGGTACTTACTTGCTTTCCATCTGTAATTCTCAATATCGAACTCATTTTAAGCCCTGCCCCTTTTCAAACTGTTTAATCCTATTCTTTTCTGCTAGAGCCTGTAATTTCCAAAATACCAGCATTTAGATATCTTCAGAAGTTATTTTCACACAGTATTCCTAGAGATAAAATGATGAAAAAACTAAAGTGTCCAAGGAAGGCACCATAATGCACTTTCCTGGTCTTAAAACTGTTTCAAATTTTTTTCTAAAACCTTACACAGCAGCTTGAATATAACCACTATTCAGTGAATGTTTGCTGAACTGAGAATGTTTTTGCTAAATTCTATTTTGCTTTTGGACACATGAGAAAAGGCACTGTCTTTATACCAAAAAGAATCCACATTTCAGCACGATGCAGCAGAAATGCTTTGTCAAGCATATTTTCTCAATTCCGTCCAGAAGACTCCTACTGAAAAGTTGGCTGCATACTGCAGTATATTTAACTGGGTGCTCTGAATTGCTCACTATACTTACATAGGGAATGCACTTGCCCCTCTCTGCAGTGAGTATACAGAGATAAAAATGAATTAACTGAAATACATTTATTTAGCATGCAAAAAGCAATCGCTAACTCAAATTATGGATATTAAAACATCCACAGGAAACAAAATCCTAGAAGTGAATTATCACTTAAGAATTACCTTTAGGCTGGGCGTGGTGGCTCACGCCTATAGTCCCAACACTGTGGGGGGCAAGGAGGGTGGATCACCTGAGGTCAGGGGTTCGAGACCAGCCTGTCCAACATGGTGAAACCCCATCTCTATTAAAAATACAAAAATTAGCCGGGCATGGTGGCACATGCCTGTAATCCTAGCTACTTGAGAGACTGAGGCAGGAGAATTGTTTGAACCCAGGAGGCAGAGGTTGCAGTGAACCAAGATCATAAGCTCATGCCACTGCACTCCAGCCTGGGTGACAGAATGAGATTCCGTCTTAAAAAAGAAATTATCTTTAAAAATTATAAAATTTACATTATAATTAAAGACTTTAATGTAAACAGTACGTCTTTTTCATTTCTTTGCCTGCCCTCTAATTATAGTTTACAAAATCAAGTAACTGTCAAATCACAACCCCAATTCAACAAATGAAGTTCATTTTCTCATTTCTTCTAAAGTAGTATCTAGCCTTCCCAGTTTCACAAGTAGACAATGTTCTTCTTAAACAAAGTTACTTTTTCTTTCGTATTTAACATATTTCTTTATTGATTATATCATATTTAAAATTTCAACACTTAGTTCTTAAATGACATTTAAATCTTTTCTCATATTTTAATGATTATTAAACAGGGAGCACTGATAGTACTATTTACAGAGTACAGAAAACTTTGAAAAATAACTTCTTATTCTCAAACAATTGCTACTCACATCTCAGATTAACAACAATAGAAGATTCTTGTGGAATTGATATTTTTACAATTTTAAGAAAAGTTTAGCAATAATTTAAGAAGAGTTTAGCAATAAAAAACACTAAAATCTGAATATTAAGTAACATTTTTTAATTAAACAAACTCCCAATTTCAACAGTTATATAATTAACGTCAAGACCAAAACAATTTTTAAGTTATGACTTTAGATCTTTAGACATTATTTCAGGAAGAAAGTCTTGGAAAATGAGAATATATGTTCAAATCCAGTGCTATTTTTCTTCAATACCAAGAAGGGTAATTACCAATCTTTTCACTGTAACAATTCAACATGTTTAATTTTACAAATCCAGATTCTCACAACTTATATTAATTTTTTTAAATTAAATTCAAATCACTTCAAACTAACTATAAGCATTTTTACAAAAATTTCAGCACACCCTTTGAGCTTACATGGCTGAATCCCAGAGAGCTTGAAAGCCGAGGAATTTTTTGATTACTCTGGCTTTTCATAAAGAATAAGCATTATACTAACAGACAATTCCACAGCTCACAAAAACCCTGGAGTCAGGAAATTTGTATGAAATGACAGCTTAGTATGCTATTGCACATAATTATATGAAAGTCTTTATTCATTCATGCGTACATTCACTCAACAAACATTTACTGAGCCGCCTGCCTTTTATCAGCCACTGCCCTTGAGAAGTTCATTATCTAAAGAGCAACGATAAGTCATGTAATTACACGTATTTTAGTATAACATGTAAGGTGATACAATGTGACATACACAAATTCCTCTGACCTACTCATTCTGATATACATACAATCTAGAACCCTGATAACTAAAGTGTGGTCCATAAACCACCATAATCGGCAACACCCAGAAGCTAGTCAGAAACAGAATCTCAAGTTCCACCTCAAAATCTACTGAATCACAACTACAATTACCTGGGTAGCATTTTAACAAGCTCCCCAGATAATTCCAATGCATATTTAAATTTTCAGAAGCACTGAACTAGAACATAACTGAAAATCAGCAAAAACAATGTCATAGAGTCCACATACTTTTAAGATCTTCAAGATCCATCCTGAGCCTTTTTAAGAATGTATATACAATTTTAACAAGTTCAATGACTTAGTTTCACAGACTAGGAACAAATTAAGAGATACTACTGACAACAAAAAAAGAAAATAGGAAAAAGTTACAAAAAGCAATCTCGAAAAGGGACTGCTGTGTCATTTAGCATAGCAACGATTTGTCTAGATAGGCCCCAAGAGTCTCACCATATTACAGTAACACAAAAGTAATCCACGTTCTCAAACACACCTCCTGTATCTAGACCATAAATTCCTTGAGGACAGACATGTAGTTTTATCCTTAAATTACATTTGTAAACTGAATGACTCAAGTCATTAAGATGAGTTTGAGCTAGGCAGTAAGATATACGATGTATTTTGGAAAAAATTCCATCTGACGGAGTTAAAAACATTTGCTTCAAAAAGAGAGAAAGAAAGAGAGCGAGGGAGGGAGAGGGAGGGAAGAGAGCGTAAAACACCGGGACGGATAGGGCACACCTGTAGTCTCCAGCTACTCAGGAGTATGAGGCCAGTTTGGGCACCATGGCGAGACCTCGTTTCTTAAAACAAAATAAAAAAAGAGTAAAGTATCCCCATTCTATAACCCATTCACCAAGCACTCTAAGAACACAGGCTTTACTGAACCTATGGCTCCCAATCCCAAAGTCTTCCTGACTCTATTCAAACCCTCTTCTGGGGGGACGATGAGAGTGCTAGGAGAAAAAGGAGAAAGATTAGAAGAGGATGGAGGGAAAACAGAAATCACTGACCATGTCAGTGTTCCTCCATTCATGAAAATAAAACCAGCAAAAATACAAAGACACACCAAAGATACAGCAATCCTACAAGAGAACAAATGCTGTCTCTAGTAAACATTCACTCCATGTCCTCTGCCCCTGCGAACCAGGAACATGCTCACAATCCCTCAAACCTAAGAACTCCCCAGAGGCACCTTAACTGTGGAAACATTTCCCCTCATGGCACTCAATGAGCTGGTGAAGGCCAGGTTATGATACAATTCACCGTTCCAAAACAGCAAACTTCAGGCTATAATCAACTAGGTCACTTTCTGAAAAGTGTTGTAATGTCTGTCACTGATAAAAGGTTGTTTTAATTAGTTAAAAACTTTTTTTACTATTTTTCCAGACCTATTTTTCTTTTTTCTCCTGCCATTCTTGCAGGATACCAGAAGCAAAAGGACGTATTTTTCTGCAACTTCTTTCCAACCAGGTAGTTCTCATTCTTACTCTCAAAACAAATTAGTTGCCTTGTCTACGCCCTGGCTTATGCTGTTACTCCATTCAGAGGCCTTTTCCATCTCTTAATCTGATTCTGCATTAATATGTTAGCCCCAAGCCATGTGTGGATATTTAATATCTGAAATGTGGCTAGACCAAACTGAAATATAAGGTAGATGTAAGATGCACATTGGATTTTGAAGACTTTGCACAAAAAAGATGTACAATTATATAATTTTTAAACTAATTACATGTTGAAGTATGTTAAATAGATTATTAAAACTGATTTCACCTGTGTCTTTTCAGTTTTTGTTTTTCTTTGTTTTGAGACGGAGTCTCACACTGTCGCCAGGCTGGAGTGCAGTGGCTCGATCTCCGCTCATTGTAATCTCTGCCTCCCGCGTTCTAGCGATTCTCCTGCCTCAGCATCCTGAGCAGCTGGGATTACGGGCACGCGCCACCACGCCACGCTAACTTTTGTATTTTTAGTAGAGACGTAGTTTCACCATATTGGTCAGGCTGTCTTGAATTCCTGACCTCAAGTGATCCGCCCGCCTCGGCCTCCCAAAGTGCTGGGATTACAGGCCTGAGCCACCGCGCCCAGCTTCTTTTTAGTTTTTAATGCTGCTACTGGAGAATTTTAAATTACAATATGTGGCTTCTATCAGACAGCCCTGGGGTTTAAATCCTACTCATTCTTCAAAGCCTAATTGAAATGCTGCTGCTTTCATGAAGCTTTCCCCCAGTGACTCCAACTGCCCCAGCCCCCACTGCCAACCTCTCGTAATACTTCTAATCACGCTCACAAAGAATGAGATTAATTTTACCTTGTTATACCTCCCCAACTCCAACATAAGCAAGTTGAAGAACAAAAACTACATCTAGATCACCATGAAGTGTTCCTCTGACACCTTGGAGAGCCCAGCGCTAAGGAATGTTTGATGTCTGCTAATGGAGAGCTCAATTTCTTAATTACTAATTATCTATCCCTTTCAACGATTTCCATTTTTTTCCTCTGAGATTAAAGTCGAGGTCTATGAATGTCCTGTATTATTTTTAAAGTGCCCATGAGCTGTACACAAACAATATAACGAACAAGTAAACCCAAAACTAATACATGTGGTCAATACACTTAGATCAACTGTAAAACTTAGACAAGCCTCTAAAGGTCCCTTTTTCAAAAGTGATGTTGTAGAACATAACAATGTACTGTGAGATCAACTATTTCAAAAGTAGAAGCCTTTCCCAAAGATTAACACTGGGTAAGCAATTTACCAAAAAATTATTGGCGGTCCTCCCCCACAATCCCGACTATAAATCAAGTAAGCATGCAAAAGCTTGGGTGCAGCAAGAGCAAAGTCCCACACTGCATCCAAAGCTCAGAAATCGAGCTCTGAGAAACGTGGTAGTAGGGGAAACGACGACTTGCGTGAAGGAGACGCATGATGAAAACTGTTGGAATGAGAAACGAGATAACAGCCAGAATAAAAAAAAGTATACCAGCTACGTGGAAGGGATCCTCCTGGGGTCAACCTCTGAACCCTCAAGCAAAGTTCGCAGTGGTCATTTCAAAACGTCTTTTCTTCATATTGTATTTTAGTGCCTCAGATCTGCATCCAACAAACTTCCGTCTTCAGCCTACTCCAACTCCCACAGCCAGGGACTCCGGCCAAACCCAGCCCTGAAGCCACCCTCTCCAGCACACTTTGGAGACTGACGGACGACATGGGAGGACCGTTATGAGGCCCAGCACCTGGATGACACCCCTCTCCTTGGGAGTCCCGCCCCAGTCCCTCGGGTAGAACCTGGCAGGCAGGGGGCACCCGGCAGGCAGAGGGGGCGGGGCAGGGCACCGGACTTCGCCTAGGACCGGTCTCTCCGTTCTATGCCGACGCCAGACGGCTCCTCGGGGACCGGCAGGATGTTGAGAAGGAAGAATAAAGGGGCACTGGGAATTAGCCCCGGCTTTCACTCACCAGTTGTCGCCGCTCGACGTTGGCAGCGGCAGGACCTCTTCTCCTTCCGCCATTGCTGTTGACGTCCACGTCACTTTGCCGAAAAGTGGATCCCGCGCTGAGACCAACTCCGAGACCCAATGTCGTAAAAGGTCTTCGGAAGTCCAGCACTGAGCTTCCCCAGACGGGAAGAAAGAGGGAGGTGGCAAGGGACTGCAGGAACGCAGCGTCACGGCGTCCCGAGGCCGAAAGGCAGCGTCTTGGGGGAGGAGACTTGGTGGAGGCAGCTGCCCCTCCAAAGACTACATGTCCCAGGATGCCACGGTGCCGCGGACGGGGCGGGGTGGGCGGAGCTCGGTGGGAGCCGTCCCAGTTGGAGGCCTTGTGTGGTAACAGCGTCTCGTTTTGGCGTCCAGTTAGCGTCTTCATTCCAGCTTGGCGTCGAAATTAACAAAGTTAGAATTTAGAGTCCTAACTATTTGAGAAAGCCAGGGAAATGGGAATTGACACAGGGAAGGCGGACGTAGGAGAAGAGCCACAGTTCAGTAATTTCCTGCTGTAGCAGTTTAATTTGCAGAAAGAAGTGGGACGTAAGGAAAGGGGCAGGACCACCCCTATTTGTGAGGCCCCGTCAAAAGTATAAGTGAGGGCCCGCATACTTTTTGTCTGAATATTTAAAAGTTGTAAATCAAGCTAAATACTAAAGGAGATACGTTCTAGCCTCCTAACTTAAATATATCTTCCTAACAGTCTGAAAGATCAAGTCCGAATTTAGAATTCTAGGACTGGAATTCCAGGAAAGGAGAGCTGCCAAAATCCTTCTCTTCCCATTCCACTTCCCCTTCACACCACATGGGCGGACACTTGGCCACCACCGGGGCCTTGGGATGAGCACACACTCAGGAGGATGGACCTAAAGAAATGCTTTTGCAAGCCCTGAAAACAACAGTGATGAAGTAGTACTGCATGTAACAATATGGATACAACTGAAAAATACGCTGTTAAGTGAGCAAAACATATTGCAGACGGATAGGTAAAGTATGGTATCATTTATATTTGGTGTTTAAAAGACAATATATTAAAAATAGATCCATATGAGTTTAAAATGCAGGGGAATGATACATAGAAATCTCGGAATGGCAGTTACATTCAGGGAAAGGGAGGAGTTTGCATTAATTTTTTAATATTAAGGACCCAAGGTGGCCACATAGGTGGCCAGTATTCTTTACAGATTCTATACTTAGGTATGGAAAGTGTTTCATAATTTTAAAACCTATTTTTTATTAAAATAAATACAAAACATAGTACAGCTATCTCATTTACAACCAAAAACATGTTCACTCTCTTCCCTAAAAGGCAATAATACAGATCTGCATGGTACTGCACCCACTTCCAAGGTCTGGATCTCTGTAATGTTCAGTCCTCTGTTAGGGAACATTTCTTTTAACATAGAATGAGACTTTAGATGCCTTCTATCAAAAAGAATAAAAGACGTGAATCTAGGTCACATTACCATTCTAATATTCAGGACCTCCCCTGCGTCCCTTCGATTGTTGCCAGTAGGTTTTCAGAAACTTTTCAAAAAATGGTTTTAAAACCTATTCAGTCATTGACATGAGAAGCAGTTGTTCACTGGTTAAGAAGATTCTAGTACTCAATTATGATTCATTTTGAGTATAATTAAATCAGCAACTGCTTTATAGTCTCTAGTAGAATATTTTCCCATTAAAAATATGTCACTTGACTTTTTTTTTTTTTTTTTTTTTGAGACAGAGTCTCGCTCTGTGACCCAGGCTGGAGTGCAGTGGCCGGATCTCAGCTCACTGCAAGCTCCCCCTCCCAGGTTTACGCCATTCTCCTGCCTCAGCCTCCCGAGTAGCTGGGACTACAGGCGCCCGCCACCTCGCCCGGCTAGTTTTTTTGTATTTTTTAGTAAAGACGGGGTTTCACCGTGTTAGCCAGGATGGTCTCGATCTCCTGACCTCGTGATCTGCCAGTCTCGGCCTCCCAAAGTGCTGGGATTACAGGCTTGAGCCACCGCGCCCGGCCCGTCACTTGACATTTTTAAACAGTTCTTTAGTCTTTCAAAGTAAAGTGGAAAGTTCTGACTTCTGTGTTCTTTAATGGAGGCAGAGCCAGCTTCATGGACATGTAGTCTATGCAATAGCATGAGACCACATGCTTAGAAGAACTCTGTGCTTAATTTCACACTCTAGTGTTGCCATCGTGAAATTCTTAATAATTTGGGAACAAGGAGCCACTGGTTTTAATTTTGTACTAGTCCTCACAAATTAGGGAGCCAGGTCTAGACAGGGTCAATATCTTAGTGATGTATAACCCATTGGGGACAAGATTTCAACCGAAATTGTTTAGCGATAGTATCTTCTGGGGATTTGTGTCTTTGGTTTTTTTGTTTGTTTTTTGTTTGTTTGTTTGTTTTGAGACAGAGTCTCACTCTGTCACCCAGGCTGGAGTACAGTGGCATGATCTCAGCTCACTGCAACCTCTGCTTCCTAAGTTCAAGCGATTCTCTCGTCTCAGCCTCCCGAGTATCCAGGACCACAGGCGTGTGGTACCATGCCTGGCTAATTTTTTTATTTTTAGTAGAGTCAAGGTTTTGCCATGTTGGCCAGGCTGATCTCGAACTCCTGACCTCAGGTGATCCAGCCACCTTGGCCTTCCAAAGTGTTGGGATTACAGGTGTGAGCCAACATGCCCTGCCCATTTGCTCTTTATTCATCAACCTATTGTAAGTTCTACTCAGTATTTGCTCCAAGGTCATGATATTCAAGACCTCGGACATCCTTTTTCCTCTAGTGATAATTCTAGAAATCTAGCTGAGCGGCCAAGTAGTACTTGAAACTTGGAAGGTCTTTGACTCCTTTTTCTTTGTTATTATTTTATTTTTATCTTTCTGAGACAGGTTTCACTCCCTCAAGTAGAATTTGTTAAATTTTCATAATGGACCTCTGCTTAAAACAAAACAAAAACACTTTTCAAGAACTAGAGAGGATTTCATTATGAAATCTTAGGGTGTATCCCCTACCTGCATTTGTGCATCTAATTGTAGATCCCACATTCTAATGGGAAGGTGTATTATTTCATATTATCCTTGGATAAAATCAAATCAAAATGTATTTCTCATAACGAGAAAATTAAAATGTCTTGGTTTTAAATGAAATTGTAGAGAACATAAAAAGATTTTGCATCTATCATTTGGTGTTCTGAGCCATATAATTATGTCATTTATACTGTATTACATGTACTTAATTTCTACCATGCCTATGACACAGTAGAATCTCCATAAATATTTGTAAAACGAACTAGGGAATTTTCTGAAGTACTTTTGTAATGGATTAAACTATTCACCTATATAGAAATGGCTGGTTGGGTTCAGGGACAGGTAAGGATTATGAACTCATCTGCATGGTCATAGTTGTTATGTGAGTAGAATTTAATTCAGTTTTCATTGAAATATTATTTTAGCATTTGTTAAAAAGAGATGGAGAAATGATCATAGCTCTTGATCATTTATTCCATATTCGTGCAGCCTTTTCTTGACTTTTGTGCATTCTTAGGTGAAGACAAAGACCTAATGAGATGTTTTAATCTACTGCTACACAACAAATTACCCCAAAACTCAATGTCTTAAAGCAATAAATACTTAACTCACAATTTCTGTGCATTCAGGAATCTAGAAGCAGCTTAGCTAGATGTTCTGGCTTAGGGTCTCTTGAGGTTGGAGGCAAGATGTTGGCCAGGGTTGCAGTCATGCAGTCATCTAAAGGCTTCAGTGGGGCTGGAGGATCCAGTTCCATGGTGGCTCACTCACATGCCTGATGAGTTGGTGTTGACTGTTAGCAGGAGGCCTCAGATCCTCCCCAAATGAGCCTCTCCATGGGCTGCTGGAACATTCTCTTGACGTAGTGGCTGGCTTCCCGCAGAGTAAGAGTTCAACAGAGACCATGATTGAAGCGACAACATTTTTTTATTACCTACCCTCAGAAGTCGTAATTTCTGCAGTATCTTATTGGTCAGCTTTATTCAGTGTGGGAAAGAACCACAACAAAGGCTTGAATACCCAAAGGCAAGAATCACTGGGGGCCATCTCAGAGGCTGGCTGCTACATGAAGTGATATTAAATCCTACACATTCTTCATTGTTCAGTGAAACTTGCCCCTGAGATTCCTGCTTATATCATCTCAACCCTTCTTACATTCTGTCGCCTCTCACCTAGTTTAGGACCATCAACAGGCACTCTCATCTGGGCACTGAATCATACAGCATCTTGTATTCTTTAACTCTGAGAATGGCAACTGTTTTTAAGTTCCTCTGTAGCCTCCACTGCACCAAATGCAAGGCTGAACGCATAGATAGTGCCTAAGAGTTCTTGTTAAATAACAAAATATTGATTTTTGTTTTTGCAACTATTGTGTGAGAGTTTCAGAATTCCAAACTTTCCCAAGAATTTCTCTTTGTACCTTACAAGGACAAATGTTTTCACAATTATCAAAATTAGTTCAGTTATTTGCCTTTTTAAAATCCCATCAGGACCTGCATTCCCAGGCTCTTTAAACTACTGAAGCTTAACATTTAATTGAATGATGAACAAAACCAAGTTAATTCCCATTCACAGATGACAAGTGAACAGTTGGCAGCAATTTCAACATCTGCTTTTAATTCGTTTTAAAATGTTGAGCAAACCGATAAAAAAAAAAAAAAGAGCTGGAAACTCTATTTCTCCATTATCCTTCTAGTAGTTGTCTTCGCTAATTGAAGTTGACTCTAAATAGGTTTTGTAGTTAGACCCAAAATAAACATTTGGATAGGGATTGACCCATTCTTAGGTTTGAGATGTTTGTGCTTTAATGTGGGAGTCTGTTTAACCCTTTGCTCGTACCAATTTCGTTCCCAAATGTTCCAGGCAAAAGGCTTTTATTGGGGTTGAGTAATTCCTGGTTGGAAATAGGGATAGTAAACAACATGTTAGCTGGAACTAGCCTTAGTTTTTAAAACTGAACTTCCTGCTTTTTCATGAACTAACAGCTGTAAGGACATACACACACACACACACACACAGGCACAATCTGAAAACAGAATCCTTCAGACAATGGCAGTGCTATTCTTGATGTATAATTTATCTCTATTTGCCTTATACACTTGTATTCACCCTTCCTTTTTGGTATATATATGTGTTGCCAAATAAAATCATTAGCAAGGAATCATCTAAGGTAACTGGATGGAATTATATGATATATGCTTTTGACAAAGTGTGTTAAAAATATAGGTATATGTTACAATTTATCTGAATATGTTATTTACAAGCTGATTTCTCTAATACCCTAGCCAAATTGTACAGCTTGTCATTGTCATTTTCACATCTCAAATTTACATAAGAAAAATACAAAAGTAAACAAAAAGAATTTTAGGATATCATGAACGTAAAGAATGACTACGGATACAAAAGCATCCAGAAGTTTAAAGAATTTATTCTCTATAATTTTGCTCACACTTTTTTTCGGGACAATAATAAATTCTCTGTTGTTAATTCTCACCTATAATCTGGTAACTCCTGTATCTCCGTTTCCAACCCATTATTACTATAACAATAATGTTGCCATAAGAAACATTATTATTTTAAAAATTATTAATATTTTCAAAGCATTCTGTGATAATCTGTCAGCAGAGAGAAAGCCCATTTGTCTTCAGCCTATTTGTCTACCTTCAATTTAGATAGATATTCAAAAGAAATTTTTTTTTTTGGCACTCTGCATATATAAATCCAGCCATCTACTGGGAGCTTGCACTTGGACGACAGATATTCCGAACTCAACATTTGAAAACTAAACTCATTTTGTCTACCTACCTGACAATCTCTACCTGCCATTTCTTTTTGTTAATTTTTCTTTATTATTTACTTTTATTTCGTTAAATTTCAAGGACTGTGTGCACATCTACCTGCCAATTCTATAGAGTTGAATTTTTTCATTAAATATCCGGTCATCTAGCCAGAAACTTGGAACTTAGTCTGACTTCTTTATCTTTCTTCCCATCGGTCAGCATGGCCTATGATTTTTTCCCTTCCTAAATATTTTTAAGTTGGCTTCTTGTTCCCTTCTGCAGATTTTCTCTTGTTTTTGTCCTGGTTATATTTTACATGAAGGGGTTCCTTAATTAGTCTCTACTTCTTCTATGCTCTTCCCCATGCAGTCAGCACTTCCTCTACCCCAGAGGTTCAAACCAGCAATCCTGAGGCTGAATTTACTTAGCAGTTTTTATTTTGTTGTTGTTTTTAATAACTTCAATGTCTTTATACACTTTTCATTGTGCTTCCCGCAAGACTTCCCATTACTTCAAACCAGACCCCTTTTGTTACTTGCTAGGTTCTCCAAGGTATTTGAATTTGTGCTTCTTGCTGCACATTTTCTAAAATGAAAATCTACCTAAATTGCTTCAATGACTCCCCACTCCCTGAAAGAATATCCAAATTTCTTATAACTGATACAGTATTCTCATAATCTGTCTCATTAAGTGCTTTCCCATCTTTCTTTTTGGTTTTTGTTTTTGTGAGACAGAGTCTTGCTCTGTCACCCAGGCTGGAGTGCAGTGGTGCGATCTCAGCTCACTGCAACCTCCACCTCCTAGGTTTAAGCCATTCTCCTGCTTCAGCCTCCCCCATAGCTGAGATTACAGGCACGCACCACCACAGCCAGCTAATTTTTTTTTTTTTTTTTTAAGTAGAGACGGGGTTTCACCATGTTGGCCAGGTTGGTCTTGAACTCCTGACCTTGTGATCCACCCGCCTCAGCCTCCCAAAGTGCTAGGATTACAGGTGTGAGCCACCACGCCCAGCCCCCATCTTTCTTTATAAAATATACTTCAGCCACTCTGTATTCAAGGCTTAAAATATACCCTGCTGCTCCATGACTTTTGTCTTTTTTAAAACTATTTCCTCTGCTTTGTTAATTCTACTCAGTCCCTCAGCTGGTTGCTCCTAGCTACAAGCCTTGAGCATTGTTTCCTCTGTAACCCTCTCTCCCAAACAGAGTTATTCATTTCTGCCTTTTGCTGCTGCTGCCCCTTAAACATACCTCAATTATTGCCATTTGATTTACTTGAATTTAGATTTCATATTCATTCATTGATAATTTATAGGATTGTTGGGAGGATTAAATGAGTTAGTAGAAGTGCTTAAACAATGTCTGGCACATAGTAAATGCTCTATAAGGGTTTGTACTTATATATGTGTGTATGTGTGTATATGTGTGTGTGTGTGTGTATAATCCATTCAATCATTTATTCCTACAGCAAATTACAGTTGTGTATCAGATATAATGCCAGGCATTGGAAATGGAAAGGTATAACCTGGTCCCAAAGGTCTCATATCTAGTGGAGAAAACAAACATGTGAAAACATAATTAAAATAAAGTTGGAAACAGGGTTAGAGCCCAGGAAATGGATTGGGTCGAAGGACACGAATCATGGTAAATTTTGGTTTTGATTATTTATGTAAGATGAGAGATTACCAGTCAGAGACAGAGAATGGCAATAGGCACTCTCATATGCCATTTATGGGCGGTCAATTGATACAACACTTTTGGGTGGAAATTTTGAAATACTTACAATTAAAATATACATACCTTTTGAAACATGCTTTTCCAAGAACTTATAGAAATATTTATACAATCGAGTAAGAATATATACAAGGATGCTCACTGATGTTTTGTTTGGCTTGTAAATGCAAAAACATGGAGTCAGCCTAATTGTCCATTATTGAATGGTTCATCTCTATGATGAAATACCATGCTGATGCTAAAATAGAATAAGGTAAAACTGTGGATGCTAACACAGAAATATATTTATGACATATTAATTTATAAAAGCAAGTTACAGAACGCTGTCTAGTATTATCACATTTTTTCTAAAAAATTGAGATGATATTTGAACATGCAAATAGAAATTAAATAATATATGTGGAATTGTTAATGGTGATCATTTTTAGTGGGTAGAATTTAGGGGGAACTTTCATTTATATGTTTATAAATTGTTAGAATTTTGTTTTCCAATGAACATGTATTACATTTGTAATATGAATACAAGTTTGGTGAGGCTAGGCATGGTGGCTCATGCCTATAATGCTAGCACTTTGGGAGGCCGAGGCAGGCAGATCACCTGAGGTGAGGAGTTTGAGACCAGCCTGGCCAACATATAGTGAAACCCCATCTCTACTTAAAAAAAAAAAAAAAAAAATTACAAAAATTAGCAGGGCGTGGTGGTGCACACCTGTAGTCCCAGCTACTTGGGAAGCTGAGGCAGGAAAATCGCTTGAACCTGGGAGGCGGAGGTTGCAGTGAGCTGAGCTCACACCAGCCTGGGTCACGGAGCAAGACTCTGTCTCTAAAAAAAAACCAAAAAACAAAAAAAAAAAGTTTGGGCTAGGCACAGTGGCTCACACCTGTAATCCCAGCACTTTGGGAGGCCAAGGTGGGCGGATCTCTTGAGTCCAGGAGTTTGAGACCAGTGTGGGTGACAGAGAGAAACCCTGTCTCTACAAAAACCTACAAAAATTAGCCAGATGTGGTATCATGCACTTATTGTCCCAGCTACTTGGGAGGCTGAGGCAGAAGGATCGCTTGAGCCTGGGAGGCAGAGGTTGCAGTGAGCCAAGATCCTGCCTCTGCATTCCAGTTTAGGCAATGGAGTGAAACCTTGTCTCAAAAAAAAAAAAAAAAAAAGGAAAAGAAAAGAAAAAAGTGCTTGGAATTTGGAATTTTAGAAAAATCACTTAGAGATTTTCTTCAGGAGGTTAGTCGGTCACTGATACTAAAGGTGAGATAGTAATAGCAGGTCAAAGCAAGGCAGAAAAACATGTGACAGGCTTAATTGTGAGAGGGAGTGGTACATGGTATGTATATATATGAAAGCAAATGGACAAGACCCTCCTGGACATTCTAGTCCCTTTCCACACCATGTTCTTCTTTCTCTTATACTGGTCTCCTCTGTGTTCCTTGAATAAGCCATACTCTTTCCCAACACCTGGCCTTTGCCGTCTCTTCTGTCTTGAAAGATCACCCAGCCCTGCACACCCTTGGACTCCAACATATGTACACATAGCATCAAGTTACTTCCTACTCTTACTTCAGTGCTCAGCTCTGTTGTCTCTTCCTCAGAGAATGACAACAAAGCCTTTTGGAATGTAGCCAGTCCCTTTATCATACGTGCCCTTTATCACATCTCATACATGACATGTGAGTTGAATGGAGGAATCAAGAAATTAAAAACGGGAAAGGAGAAGGAAAGCAGAGAGTAATGTAGACTTGAATAGTGTTCAGGTTTTAAAACATTTCTTCTTGATCTATATGGACATGACTACCTGCTTCTCCTACTTTTAAGTTTACTTGTGGTTCTTTGTAAATGTTTCTTATATGAGGCCATAAAGAATCCTAAAATCATGAATAGATTGTGAACTCCTTCATTCTCATCGTAGCACCTCACATTGGACAAGTTTCAGCAATCATTTATTGAGCACTTGAGTATAGACCAAGTTCTGTTTCAGGATTTAGAGGGAATGGTCTTATTTACCTCCCACCTTTCCTACATTTATTTCTTTATTCTCTTTCTCAGCAGAAGCTCAGCCCAGCACTGTGTTTTTCAATCCTTTTAGCCTCAGAATAATCCAAGGAGCTTAAAAACACACACACATAAAATGATATGGGAACCTCACCCCCAGGAATTCTGATTCTGCTGGTCTAGGGTCAGACACAAGCACAGGTGAGTTTTAAAAGTTTCTTAGGCAGTGCTAATGTGCAGGCAGCATTGAGGACCACTGGCCTAGACTAATCTTGAAATAGAAACTCGAACTGGAGAACTGCAGAACATCTGACTTCTGGAAATCAAAACTTGACTGGTTCCAATGATACTTTTATTACCACTGATCTGTAAGATGGTGTCACACCCACAGAAGGTGCTAAAAAGGCTATAACTGATGCATTGTCCCTGAATTAAGGTTGATGACTTTGGACCAGAGCACTTGGTTGTAGGAAATAATGTGATTACTTGTACACCTGCTTCAGGGGCAGTCACTCATGGTGGAGGAAAGCAGACTGAATGCCTATGGGCACTTTTACCAACTTTTAGGTTCTGTTCTCTGACACTCATGTGTCTCAAAGACTTGAAACAAATATTATTTTATGAGTTTAGTGCCTGGGTAACCTGAGGCCCTGAAAGGTTTAGGCTTTATTTTCTGGCACAGTCCAGTAGGCAGGACTCCCGACTCCCAAACTCCAGAGATTATCTCCAGTTGAGGAAACCGTGAAACAAGTCGCCTGATTTCTAGTCTTAGCCACTAGCCAGGTAGATGTGTGGCCCTGTTTAAGTTATCTCTGATATTGGGGCCTCAGTTTCCTCAGATGAGGTAAATTGAGCTAGATGGTCTATCCCGGCCCCCTTCAGCTTTAACAAGTGTCACTAGGTGGCACTCATGTAACTCCAGTGAGGAGCCATTGGAGCAAGTTGGCTGCCAAGCTCCTTCTGTCCCTTAAACGACCCTGGGACCTGTCAGGGGCAACTTAGAAAAGAATGCACTTTTAGGAAAACTATTCAGGAGTCTTTTTTTTAAATCAAGAATAGCTTTTGAATCTGCGGACACCTGTTGTATTTTACCAGCTGCTTTCAAGCATTATGTACTTCTGGTTTTATATTCCTATCCTTTTACCATCTCAAATTTTGAAATATTGTATAGAAAACGATTTCTGTGGCTTAGCTACATTTGTCACATTGTCCAGACATACTCATTTGTGTGACGTAAACACATGAGGTATTCTCTTAGCAAGTACTGAACTCTGCCAGCCATAAGCCACTGCATCAGTAACTTTTAAGAGGAGAAAGATTCACTATCCCAACACTGGACTTCAAGCACATGGGATTCTGCCCTGGGATGTCTCCCCACTGGATGGAGTCAGTCAGATATGGTTCTTGTTTAAAGACTTGCTCCCTAAACCTGGTTTGTCCTGGTGTCTGACATTGCTAGGGAGGTTTATTCTCACTCAGATTCATTTCAGAAATTCAGTCCTGCTCAATCTGGCTTCCAAATTCAACACACAGGTAGGGGAATTGGGAGCCTCCATCTGCCCGGCCAATACAAACAACTTTTATCGTTTATAATCCTCCTCTTGATTGCTTTTCTCTACTACAGTGTTTTTACTTTCCAACCTCATGTCAGTTCTACAAAGCTTAACAGATACCCATTTGTGGCTTCCTTTCGCACTGTTGCTGTCACTCATTATTCCTTTTAACATCCCCCAGGTAAATAACTCTGTGGGCTCAGAAAAGATTTGGAGGAAGTTTGTGCCAGCTTTGGCACAAACTAGGTGTGTAAGCACAGTGAGGTTACTGAAGTGTTCTGGAGTTCTGATTTTCCATTTGTAAAGTGAAGCATGTATGTTCTTACCATCTCTATCACCTGGATTATTATAAGGATAAAATGAGATAATTGATATGGTTTGGCTCTGTGTCCTCACCCAAATCTCATGTGCAGTTTTAGTCCCCACATGTCAGGGGAAGGATCTGGTGGGAAGTAACAGGATCGTGGGGGTGGATTTCCCCCATGCTGTTCTCATGATAGTGAGTTCTCACGAGATCTGATGGTTTAAAAGTATAGCACTTCCCCCTTTGCGCTCTCTCTCTCTCTCCTGCTGCCATGTAAGATGTGCCTTGCTTCCCTTTTACCTTCTGCCATGATTGTAAGTTTCCTGAGGCTTCCCCAGCCATGTGGAACTGTGAGTCCAACCTCTCTCCTTTATAAATTACTCAGTCTCAGTGTGAAAATGGACTAATAGAGAAAACTGGTACCAGCAGAATGGGGGCACTGCTATAAAGATACCTAAAAACGTGGAAGTGACTTTGAAACTGGGTAATGGGCAGAGGTTGGAACAGTTTAGAGGGCTCAGAAAATAGGAAGATGAGGGAAAGTTTGGAACTTCCTAGAGGCTTGTTGGTTTTAACCAAAATGCTGATAGTGATATGGACAATGAAGTTCAGGCTGAGGTGGTCACCCATGGAGATAAGGAACTTATTGGCAACCGGAACAAAAGTCACTCTTGCTGCATTTTACCCCTTCCCTAGAGATCTGTGGAACTTTGAACTAGAGAGAGATGATTTAGGGTATCTGGTGGAAGAAACTTCAAAGTAGCAAAGCATTCAATAGGTTACCTCGCTATTTTTTTTTTTTTGAGACAGAGTCTTGCCCTGTTGCCCAGGCTGGAGTACAATGGCATGATGTCGGCAACCTCCACCTCCTGGGTTCAAGCGATTCTCCTGCGTCAGCCTTCTGAGTAGCTGGGATTACAGACACACGCTACCATGCCAGGCTAATTTTTTGTATCTTTAGTAGAGATGGAGTTTCACCATGTTGGCCAGGCTGGTCTCGAACTCCTGACCTCGTGATCTTCCTGCCTGGGCCTTCCAAAGTGCTGGGATTACAGGCGTGAGCCACCACACCCTGCCCAACCTATCTTTTTATAAAAATGTACACTCATATGCGTTCACAAAAAAAATGACCTGAAATTGGAACTGTGTCCTGCAGAGCCATGGAGGCAGAGCTGCCAAGGCCTGGGGAGCCTACTTCTTGCATTAGCATGTCCTGGATGTGAGACTTGGAGTCAGAGGAGATTATTTTAGAGCTTTAAGATTTAATTTCCTTGTTGGGTTTTGGACTTGCATGGGGCCTCTATGCCCTTTGTTTTGGCCAATTTCTCCCATTTGGAATGGGAGCATTTACCCAGTGCCTGTACCCCAATTGTATCTTGGAAGTAACTAACTTGTTTTTGATTTTACAGGCTCATAGGCAGAAGGGAACTTGCCTTGTCTTAGATGAGACTTTGGACTCGGATTTTTGAGTTAATGCTGGAGTGAGTTAAGACTTTGGGGTAATGTTGAGAAGGCGTGATTGTGATTTGAAATGTGAGAAGGACATGAGATTTGGGAGGGGCTTGGATGGAATGGTATGATTTGACTGTGCCCCCACCCAAATCTCATGTGGAATTTCTTTTTTTTTTAAGACGGAGTCTCGCTCTGTCTCCCAGGCTGGAGTGCAGGGGCGCGATCTCCGTTCACTGCAAGCTCCGCCTCCCGGGTTCATGCCATTCTCCTGCCTCAGCCTCCCCAGTAGCTGGGACTACAGGTGCCCACCACCACGCCCGGCTAATTTTTTTGTATTTTAGTAGAAATGGGGTTTCACTGTGTTAGCCAGGATGGTCTCCATCTCCTGACCTCGTGATCTGCCCGCCTCGGCCTCCCAAAGTGCTCATGTGGAATTTTAATCCCCACGTGTCAGGGGAGGGACCTGGTGAGAGGTGATTGGACTATGGGGGCAGATTTCCCCTTGCTGTTCTCATGATAGTGAGTTCTCACAAGATCTGACTGTTTACAAGTGTAGCACTTCCCTCTTTGCTCTGTCTCTCTCCTGCTGCCTTGTGAAGAAGGTTCCTTGCTTCCCCTTCACCTTCCACCATAATTGTAAGTTTCCTGAGGCCTCCTCAGCCATGCCTCCGATACAGCCTGTGGAACTGTGAGTCAATTAAACCTTTCTCCTTTATAAATTGCCCAGTTTCAAGTAGTTCTTTATAGCAGTGTGAAAATAGACTAATACAATAATGTATGTGACAGAGCTAAAATTCTACAGGTGGGTTCTTTGGCAAGCAGTTGGTGAGATGGAATTAGGAGTACCAGAGGTGTTTGGGGGAATTTACACCTGTAAAAGAAGAGAAATAGGCAGGACTGAGCAGGGAGTTGTCAGAGTACAATGCTTTCTCTGCTAGTCCAGTAGGGAGCATCTCTGCAGAGGTGAACAGTTGTAGGAGTCCACAATGGGTGGGAATGGCTAGCTCCTTGTACCCACCGCCTTGTTCAGTTATTGATTGAGGACCACCCTACTAATAGTACAACCTCAGCTCTAATGCAGAGTAGGTTTTAAGGAGCTAACAGCTGGAATCTGTCAGTTAACTAGACTTCTTAAAGTTGGGTAGCAAATCCTTCTTGAAAAGGGGAGCCTGAGTGGCACATCTCATGTTTTCCACAGCCAACCACTAATATGACTCTGCTCAGGGCCACTGAAGACATTTATCAGTTATATCTCAAGATCATGAATTCCCTTTTTCTGATTACAAACTTCTGCCCTTTGTTATTCTTCATTTTCCCTCTGAGCACTGAACCTGCTCCTCCCTCCATCTGTGACCTCCTCCATCTGTCCCCCTTCCTTTTGACAGCTTGTCACCTTCTTCTGATTTCTCTTGCCTTTCTGTCAAGGTTCAGTAGTTTGGACTAAGGATCTAGCAGTTTAATCTTTCCCTCGCTTGCTCCTCTTAATCTTTTGAAAGTTTATCTGCCTGTCAGAGTAATTTCTAAGTCTGAGTTACCCCATAGCCTGCCTTCTTTCCTCTGAAATTTGCATGAGTGAGCTCTACTGGAGTAATTTATGTAAATCTTCTGAAGCATAAACTACAATTCTGTAACAGCCAGTTTCATCAAGTCTTTTACTGTTGCAATCTTTTTTATCCGGTTTTATTGTCTCCCTATTCTACTTACGTGGCACTTAACTCATAGATTATTGACATTTATCCTGTGCTATCTGTGCCAAAAATATCTAAATACTTAAAACGACTGCTTCCACTCTTCTCCCTCCAACTTTTGTATGGTAACTCTTGAGGGTTGGGCCGTAACTTAACTTGTTCAACCCCCAGCACAGTGGCATTAACTTATTTAGCACTGAAAAAAATTGTAATTGAATTTTTTAAAAAAGAAATGTGTTGCATGTATATTGCAGGCTAGATACAGTGTCAGGTTCTTTATATATGTCATCTCACTAATCCTTTTTTTTTTTTTTTTTGAGATGGAGTCTCACTCTGTAGCCCAACTTGGAGTGCAGTGGCGTGATCTTGGCTCACTGCAACCTCCGCCTCCTAGGCTCAAGCTATATCTTGTGCCTCAGCCTCCGGAGTAGTTGGGACTACAGGTGCACGCCACCACGCCCAGCTAATTTTTTGTATTTTAGTAGAGATGGGGTTGCACCATGTTGCCCAGGGTAGTCTTGAACTCCAGAGCTCCAGCAGTCCACCCACCTTGGTCTCCCAAAGTGCTGGAATTACAGGCATGAGCCACTGCACCTGGCCTCATCTTACTTAATCCTTAATCTTCACAGTACTCTCATTTTGTGGGTTTTAATAGTCCTACTTTATAGATTTATCTGTTGCTTGACTATGTCTACCACTAAATATAACTTCCTTAAGGGAAAATATTATGTCTGATTAATTTCTATAGCTTTCTAGCTCCACTTCTCAGACAATGCCTGACACATAGATGATGTGTCAGATGATGAGATAAAAATTAAATGAGGGATCAAATAAGTGACAGAACCAATACAGGCCCAGGTCTCTTCAATTCTAAAGCTTGTACACTTTGTGCCAAGCATTGTAGCTCTGTCTGAATTAAGTATTGTCAACTACCCAAGGGCTTATAACAATTTAGTGATCAAAGCTGAAGGAGAAGAAAATGATCTTCTATGCCATACTTCAATAAAAATAGGGACAGAAACTGTAGTTTTCACTTGCTTTATTTATTTACTTCTAAAGAATGTATCTAATATCATAGGGAAGACAATTAGTTCAGGAATTTTCTGTTTTCTCTTCAAACATTGGATTGTCATTGTTTAATTATTCTCTTACCTTGGTTTGAGGTCAGTGGCAACTTAATGAATAGTACTGTGGGCCAGGTGCAGTGGCTTACACCTGTAATCCCAACACTTTGGGAGGTCAAGGCGGGTGGTAGATTGCTTGAGCCCAGGAGTTCATGAGCAGCCTGGGCAATGTGATGAAACCCTGTCTCTACAAAAAATGAACCAGGCATGGTTGTGCATGCCTGTAGTCCCAGTTACATGGAAGGCTGATGTGGGACTATTGCTTGAGCCCGCAAGGTCGAGGCTGCAGTAAGCTGTGATCACACCACTGCACTCTAGCCTGGGTGACAGAGCAAGATGCTGTCTTGGAAAAAGGAAAAAAAAAAATAATAAAGTAAGTAAATAGTACTGTGTTCGGGTATCACTCAGGAGGCCTGTGAATTCTATATGGCTTCTATTTCTCACCACAATAACAAAATTAGCTAATTTTGCATATGCTAAAACTGGTGATAAAATGATAAAGTATGAGTTAAATAAAATGCCATTTAACAGAAAATTATAATTAAGTGCTTAATTGATCTTCCTTTCTGCTAGAATTTGGCTTTTAGTCAGCTGAAACCTTTTGTTAATAGTGTAATGATGTGGCAAACATCAGAAAGAAGACAGCTCACAGTTCCCAGCAGTAGGTGTGTGTTTAAAACATATATTGAAAGTTGAAAAACAATAGATTTGAGATTCCAGAATTTCCATTCCCGCTACTACTTATTATGGAACTCAATAACCATGAATGCATTTTAGAAATAAATGAGGCCTTCATTCATGAAGCATTTTATGAATCTTTCCTTGTAAATGCCAAATACTTTTAAATCTTGTGATTGATTACATGATGAAATGTATTCATAAGCAAGCTGGACCACTCCATAATGGTTCTAATGGTTTCTCTATTTATGTACCTTTCAAAAATAGCCACAATATAGTGAAGGAGGACTAAAGAAACGTGTCTTTTAAAAATATATGGGTAGTAACCACATGGAAGCATATATTAAAAGTTTCTGCTCAAGCAATGAAACCAAAACAGTCTGTAAAACAAGGGAGTTGAACTAAATGATCTCTAAAGTTGTTCACTCATGAGGGGAAAAAACTATGGCTCTAGCTCTAAAAACATTTAGTCAATGTTAAAACCTAAGTACAATTCACATGCCCTGTTATTCATGACTTACATGATACATTCTTGTTTATGAAACTCAAATCTGGAGGGAAGTTAGCAAGTCTATGTAAATTTATTCATTTGTTTTTATTAACTCATCATTCCATCTCCATATTTAATAAAGTGGTCATAATATACCAAGAGATCCTGGTTGAAGGAAGAGGCATTTTCAGAATGTTTTTTTCTTTGTTTCCTTTTGTAAAGGTAGTGACAGAATTTTTTTTTGTTTTGAGACGGAGTCTCGCTTTGTCGCCCAGGCTGGAGTGCAGTGGCATGATCTCAGCTCACTGCAAGCTCTGCCTCCCGGGTTCACGCCATTCTCCTGGCTCAGCCTCCTGAGTAGCTGGGACTACAGGTGCCTGCCAACATGCCTGGCTAATTTTTTTTTGTATTTTTAGTAGAGACGGGGTTTCACCACGTCAGCCAGGATGGTCTCGATCTCCTGACCTCGTGATCCGCCCACCTCGGCCTCCCAAAGTGCTGGGATTACAGGCGTGAACCACCGCGCCCGGCCGTGACAGAATTTTAAAACCCAGCTTTATATTCCATGGTTATAATTTTGTACCATATTTACATGAAAAAAAAGAACTGACTTTCGCAGTACCTCTCTTGATTGTAATAATATCTTACATTCATATCATACTTTACAGTTTAACAAATTATCTTTTTCAGTATTTAAACTTCCTATCATGTTCACCGCATTGGCTCTTCAAAACCTTCTCGTCACTCTTTAAGTAACTAGTCTCCTTGTTCCCTCATTCATCGCCTTTGATCCCCTCAGTGTCCCTGAGCTGAGTGCTTGGCAGGCATTGTCATTTGGAGATGAGCAAGCTGAAGCTCAGAAAAATGAAGAGACTCGCTGGTGGGTGGTGGTGACTCAGATTACAATTTAGATTGTGTCTGTATAGTTAATTTGAAAAAAAAGTTTCTCAATGAAAATAAATCATTTGGACAACCAAAAAATGCTGATATCATTTTAGGAAAGTTGATAATTGATAGACTCACATCAAGACTATTGGCCTGGCCGGGTGGGGTGGTTCACACCTGTAATCCTAGCAATTTAGGAGGCCAAGGCAGGAGGATTGCTTGAGACAACATAGTGAGACCCATCTTTACAAAAAATTTTTAAAAAGGTTAGCCAGGCAGGGTGGCACACGCCTATACTCCTAGCTACTCGGTATGCTGAACTGGGAGGATAGCTTGAGCCCAGGAGTTTGAGATCGCAGTGATCTATGAACATGCCACTGCACTTCAGCATGGGCAACAGTCTGAGAGCCTTTCTCCAAAAAAATTTGTTTTGAAGACCATTGCCCCACCCACAAGCATCCTTAATGACTTTTAAACAGAACTTATCTCTGTACATGTAGTCTTCTTGCTAAAGATAGATCACACATATGAATTTGGATTTAGACCCTGCTGGCTCCCTGTGTGGCAGGTCTGGGTAAATATAGTGCTTGGTACGTAGTAGGTGCTGAACAAATATTTGTTGAATTAATAAATGGACTTCAGAATTTTCATATGGTCTCATTTTTTAAAAGCTATTTCTTTGGGCCGGGCGCGGTGGCTCAAGCCTGTAATCCCAGCACTTTGGGAGGCCGAGACGGGTGGATCACGAGGTCAGGAGATCAAGACCATCCTGGCGAACACGGTGAAACCCCGTCTCTACTAAAAAATACAAAAAACTAGCCGGGTGAGATGGCGGGCGCCTGTAGTCCCAGCTACTCGGGAGGCTGAGGCAGGAGAATGGCGTGAACCCGGGAGGCGGAGCTTGCAGTGAGCTGAGATCTGGCCACTGCACTCCAGCCTGGGCGGCAGAGCGAGACTCCCTCTCAAAAAAAAAAAAAAAAGCTATTTCTTTGGCACAATCCTCTTGAAAAACAATAAGTGCAATGTGTAGCAAGAACCACAAGAATGTGTGATACTCCTTGATCCAGATATTCTACTCCAAAGAATTTTTCATAAGGAAATACAGTTGTTCCTCGGTATCCATGGGAGATTGGTTCCAGGACCTCCAGTGGATACCCAAATCTGCAGATGCTCAAGTCTCTTATATAAAAATGGTATCATATTTGCATATAACCTACACACACCCTCTCATATACTTCAGATCATCTCTAGATGACTTATAATGCCTAACACAATGTAAATGCTATTTAGTTTCTATACTATATTGTTTTATTTGCATTATTTTTTGTTGTATTGTTGTTTTGAGACAGTGTCTCATTCTGTTGCCCAAGCTGGAGTGCTCAATCTCAGCTCATTGCAACCTCTGCCTCCTGGGTTCAAGTGATTCTTGTGTCTCAGGCTCCCAAGTAGCTGGGATTACAGGCATGCACCACTACATCCGGCTAATTTTTGTAATTTTAGTGGAGACGGGGTTTCACAATGTTGGCCAGACTGGTCTCAAACTCGTGGCCTTAAGTGATCCACTCTCCTCAGCCTCCCAAAGTGCTGGGATTACAGGCGTGAGACATCACAGCCAGCTGCCTTGCTGTGTTTTAATTTTTTCAAATATTTTTGATCCATGGTTGGTTGAATCTGTTGATGTGGAACCCACAGATACAGAGGGCATTGTAATCCCATAAGAGTAAGAGGAATAGCCGTAAAGATGTTCCCAGTGTTACCAGTCCCAGCCAAAATACTGAAACAATCTCAAAGTCCAGGATTTAGAATCTGTGAAAGGTACTGCTCAGCTGTTTCTTCCCTATCACTTCCTTTGCCCTTCCTAAATGTATGGGTAGGCACATGACCTAGGGTGATCAATCAGTTTGTCCCATCTCCATAGCCCACAGTGATTGGTTTAAAGATGAGTCAGTGAAAGTCCTTTCCTTTGACTTTTCCTTTGGAATTGGTTAGGAAGACCTCCTCTTTCCTCTAGAGTCTAGAACTGGAAAAATATAACCCTGACATTCTCAGCCACATGCAGAAAGCCTGGCTGCAGTTAGACCAAATAAGGCCTACACACAAGCAGAGACAAGAGATGAAGAGTGACAGAGACTCAGCTGACACATTCCTGAAAACATCATCTGAACCTTGAATCTAGCCACATCTAACATCTCCCCTATGCTCACCCCAATTATATGAGTCAATAAGCCTCTGCTTTCCTTAAGCCAGTTTGAGTTCTGTCACTTACAATTAAGAGTCCTGATTACTGTATCCACAGAAAGGAATGATATGTAGCCTTTGAAATAGCAATTATATGAAAATGTGGAAAATGTTTATAACAACGTTAAATGGAAGTAAAACAAGACAAAATTATAGGTGTGTATGTATAAGTATACAAGGAAAAAGGTGGATGCGTTTATAGTGATTACTCTTTTTTTTTTTTCTTTTTTGAGGCGGAGTCTCACTGTCGCCTAAGCTGGAGTGCAGTGGTGTGATCTCAGCTTACAGCAACCTCCACCTCCCAGGTTCAAGGCATTCTCCTGCCTCAGCCTCCCGAGTAGGTGGGATTACAGGCATGTGCCACCAGGACCAGCTACTTTGTGTATTTTTAGTAGAGACGAGGTTTCACCGTATTGGCCAGGCTATTTTCGAACTCCTGACCTCAAATGATCCACCCACCTCAGTCTCCCAAAGTACTGGGATTACAGGTGTAAGCCACTGCATCTGGCCAACAGTGATTACTCTTGAATGGATGTGAAAGGTATAGTACTTTTCCTTTTACTTTATATACTTCTATTAAAAATATTTCAGCATGTATAATATTGCTATTTTCATTTAAAAATAAATAAAATGTCACCCAAAAAGTACCTATTTTAGGATTACCGTGATATAAACATACTAATTCACCTGGAATATAATATGAAAATAGTTACTGTGTTACTGTGAGTTTACAGTTTGTATTACGGTTCTCTAGAGGGACTGAACTAATAGAACTAATAGGCAGAACTAATAGAACTAATATACATATGAGAGTTTATTAAGTAGTATTAACTCACATGATCACAAGGTCCCACAATAGGCCATCTGTAAGCTGAGAAGCAAGGAAGCCAGTCCAAGTCCCAAAGCTGAAGAATTTGGAGTCCAGTGTTCAAGGGCAGGAAGCATCCAACAGGGGAGAAAGATGTAGGCTGCGAGGCTAAGCCAGTCTAGCCTTTTCATGGTTTTCCGCCCCCTTTATATTTGCTGGCAGTTGATTAGATGGTGTTCACCCAGATTAAGGGCAGGTCTGCCTTCCCTAGCCCACTGACTCGAATGTTAATCTCCGTTGGCAGCACCCTCACAGACACACCCAGGATCAATACTCTGTGTCCTTCAATCCAATCAAGTTGCCACTCAGTATTAACCATCACAAGTCCACCCCTTGTCAACTTGAACCTATACACAGCTCCTCCTACCTTTAAGCCAACAGGCTAAGAAGGGAGTTACAGTGTTAGCTGGGGTGATTTACCCGGTCTGTTAAGATGAAATCCGTCCACTACGCCACAATGGAGGTAAGGAAGAGTATGCATGGAATACAGGAGACCATTAGGGTGTCTCTTAGTATTACCATACCCTGTGATTAAGGTCAATGGGAAACTACAACAGCCCAATCCAGGCAGGACTACAAATGACCCAGACCCTTTAGGAGTGAAGGTTTGGGTCACTCCATCAGGAAAAAAAAACCATGGCCTGTTGAGGTGCTTGCTGAAGGCAAAGGGAATACAGAGTGGGTAGTAGAAGAAAGTAGTCATCAATACCAGTTACAACCATGTGACCAGCTGCAGAAACGAGGACTGTAAATGTCATGAGTATTTCCTCCTCCTCTTGTTAAAAACCTGTTTATGCATGTATACACTTGTACTAAGAAAATATCTTCATTTAATTTCCTTTTTCTTTATCATGTGACATAAGATTTATAGACTTCATATCAGCATTTAAGTACTGCTAACTTTATGTAATAGTATTTGGATTGGGGATTGATGCATCTCCAGTTGTATGAAGGATAGTTGTATTATGTTAGGTGTAATTATGACCTTATTATTGTCTTTATTTGAAGATTATGTACGATCTCAGGAGCAAAAGTTTTGCTAGTGGATCACTAGGGGTGATGGTGAGTGGTGCCACTTCCACTTCCACCCCTTGATTCCTGGACCCGTGAAGCCTGGCTATGGGAGAAACAGTATTATGTATTGGATGCTGATTCTGAGCATACATGGCCTTCTGGAGAACTTTGCCCCAGCCCTGCAAGTATTGTCACCTAGTTGGCATTGTAATTGTGACTTCAAAAGGCCATTCCACCTTTCTATCAATCCAGCTGCTTCAGGATGATGGGGAACATGGTAAGAGCAGTGAATTTCATGAGCATGAGCCCACTACTTCATTTCTTTAGCCATAAAGTGATTGCCTTGGTCAGAGACAACGCTGTGTGGAATACCATGATGGTGGATAAGGCATTCCCTGAGTCCATGGATGGTAGCCTTGGCAGAAGCATTGAGTGCAGGATAGGCAAACCCAAATCCTGAGTAAGTGTTTATTCCAGTGAGGACAAACCTCTGCCATTTCCATGATGTAAGAGGTCCAATAAAATCAACCTGCCATCAGGTAGCTGGCTGATCACCCTGAGGATTGGTGCCATATCGAGGGCTCAGGGTTGGTCTCTGCTGCTGACAAACTGGGCACTCAGCAGTGGCCGTAGCCAGGTCAGCCTTGCTGAGTGGGAGTCCATGTTGCTGAGTCCATGTGTAACCTCCACCCTTGCCACCATGGCCACTATGTTCATGGGCCCACTGGGCGAAGACAGGGGTGGCTGGGGATAGAGGCTGAGTGGTGTCCACAGAACAGGTCATCCTATCCACTTGATTATTAAAATCCTCCTCTGCTGAGGTCATCTGTTGGTGAGCACTCACATGGGGTACAAATATCTTCATTGCTTTTGACCACTCAGAGAGGTCCATCCACATACCTCTTCCCCAAATTTCTTTGTTACCAATTTTCCAATCATGCTTCTTCCAAGTCCCTGACCATCCAGCCAAATCACTGGCCACAGCCCATGAATCAGTATATAATCACAAGTCTGGCCATTTCTCCTTCCATGCGAAGTACACAACCAGGTGTACTGCTAGAAGTTCTGCCCACTGGGAGGATTTCCCTTCAGCGCTGTCCTTCAGGGATGTCCTAGAAAGGGGCTGTAGTGCTGCAGCTGTCCACTTCCGGGTGGTGCCTGCATATCGTGCAGAAACATCTGTGAACCAGGCCCTAGTCTTCTCTTCCTTTGTCAACTGATCATAGGGAACTCCCCATGAGGCCGTCGGTGCAGGCAGGGTGGCAGGAGTGGAGACCATGGGCATTGGAGCCGCTTCCTCATGTAACTTACTTGTGCCTATGGGACCTGCTCGAGCCCGATCATGTGTATACCACTTCCATTTGATGATGGGATGCTGCTGTGCACGACCCACTTTATGGCTAGATGGGTCAGAAAGCACCCAGCTCCTGATAGCAGTTCAGGTTGCATGGTGACTTGATGACCCATAGTCAAACGTTCAGTTTCCACCAAAGCCCAGTAACACATCAAGAGCTGTCTCTCCAAAGGAGAGTAGTTATCTGCAGAAGATGGCAGGGCCTTGCTCCAAAATCCTAGAGGCCTCCACCGTGAGTCACCTATGGGGGCCTGCCAGGGGCTCCAAACAGCCTCACTGTCTGCCACTGACAATTCAAGCAACATTGGATCTGCTGGGTCATATGGCTCAAGTAGCAGAGCAGCTTGCACAGCAGCCTGGACCTATTGCAGAGCCTTCTCCTGTTCTAGACCCCACTTGAAACTGGCAGCCTTTCAGGTCACTCAGTAAATGTGACACACCCAAAGGAGGAATGTGTTGCCTCCAAAATCCAAATAGGCCCACTAGGCATTGTGCCTCTTTCATGGTTGTAGGAGGGGCCAAATGCAGCAACTCATCCTTCACTTTGGAAGGAATATCTCAACAGGCCCCACACCACTGAACTCCTAGCAATTTTACTGAGGTAGAAGCTCCCTAAATTTTAGTCAGATTTATTTCCCATCCTCTGGCATGCAAATTTCTCACCAATAAGTCCAGCATGTTTGCTACTTCTTGCTCACCAGGTCTAATCAGCATAACGTCATCAGTGTAATAGACCAGTGTGATAGCTTGTGGAAGTGAAAAGTGATCAAGGTCTCTCCGAATAAGATTATGACACAAAGCCAGAGAGTTGATATACCCCTGAGGTAGGACAGTAAAGGTATATTGCTGGCCTTGCCAGCTGATGGCAAATTGCTTGTGGTGGGTTTTATGGACAGAAATGGAGAAAAAGGCATTTGCCAAGTCAGTGGCTGCACACCAGGTACAAGGAGATGTGTTAATTTGCTCAAGCAATGAAGCTACATCTGGTACAGCAGCTGCAGTTGGAATCACCACTTGGTTAAGCTTATGATAATCCACTGTCATTGTCCAAGATCCATCTGCCTTCTGCACAGGTCAAATAGGAGAGTTGAATGGGGATATGGTGGGAATCACCACCCTTATGTCTTTCAAGTCCTTGATGGTAGCACTAATCTCCATAATCCCTCCAGGGATATGACATTGTTTTTAATTTACTATTTTTCTAGGTAGAGGCAGCTCTCATGGCTTCCATTTGGCCTTTCTCACCATAATAGCTCTCACTCTACCAGTCAGGGGGCCAATATGGGGGTCCTGCCAGCTGCTAAGTATGTCTATCCCAATTATGCATTCTGGCACTGGGGAAGTGACCACAGGATGAGTCCAGAGACCCACTGGCCCACCATAAGTTGAACCTGAGCTAAGACTCCATCAGTGACCTGACTTCCATAAGCCTCTACTTTAACTGGAGAACCACAATGACGTTTTGGGTCCCTTGGAATCAACATCACCTCAGCCAATGTCCAGTAGTCCGCGAAGTGTCTGATCATTTCCCTTTCCCCAATACATAGTTACCCTGGAAAAAGCCCAGAGGTCTCCTTGGGGAAGGATGGGAGAAAGATTAACAGCATAAATAGTCAGTAGTGTAGTGAGGTCCTTCTTCAAGGGGACCGGCCTCCCATTTATTCGAGAGGTTCTAGGCTTGTAAACTGCCTGAAGTCTGGAAATTGATTGAGGGGCCATGATTCGCTGTTTTCATAATTCAAATTAGTCTTTTGTCCATTCGACCTAGAAGTTTCCTGCTTATATAAATTAAGTAGGCATGCAGTAGGCTTCCTATCAATTTCACTTCTAGGAACACCATGACTAATCAGCCAATGCAGAGCTCTACATGAGTCAGACTATTCTGATTGCTGCTTTGCCTCTGCTGTTCATTGCAGTAGCTATGCCCACCTTGCCTTTGACAGTTGAGTGCCACCATTTGGCCCCTGCCATCATGGCATCCAATTATTTCCATTGTATTTAAATTTTGTAGTTGAATGACTGAGGTTCCCACTGTTAGATCTGACATACAGAGAACAGCAATTACAGGGCTGTTCAGAAATGCAGGTGCTGCCCTCACAAATCTATTTTGCAAAGCACTGGTGAAGGGTATATCTTCACCAGTAACTAATATACTCCACCATCCCAATCTCCCTAAACCTTTGGATCCCTTCCTCTACATTAAAGTAAGGGAGATCAGGCATTTCCAGCTCGTTCACAGTGGGCCACCTTTTCATCCATATTTCAGCTAACCAAGCAAATAAACTGTTAGAACCTTTTTTAACTCCCCGAGCTGCAACATTAAATGCAGATATATATAATAGGTTATAAAGGGGAGTTTATTAAGTAGTAGTAACTCGCATGATCATAAGGTCCCACCATAGCCTGTCTGCAAGCTGAGGAGGAAGGAAGCCAGGCCGAGTCCCAAATCTGAAGAACTTAAAGAGTCCGATGTTCAAGGGCAGGAAGCATCCAGCATGGGAGAAAGATGTAGGCTGCAAGGCTAAACCAGTCTAGCCTTTTCACAGTTTTCTGACCACTTTATATTTGCTGGCAGCGGATTAGATGGTGTTCACCCAGATTAAGAGTACGTCTGCCTTCCCCAGCCCACTGACTCAAATGTTAATCTCCTTTGGTAACACCCTCACAGACACACTCAGGATCAGTACTTTGCATCCTTCAATCCAGTCAGGTTGACACTCAGTGTTAACCATCACACAGTTGTTTAAAATTTTTAGAACTTTTTTTTTTGAGACAGAGTCTTACTCTGTCACCCAGGCTGGATTGCAGTGGTATGATCATAGCTCACCGTAGGCTAGAACTCCTAGGCCCAAGGGATCCTCCTGCCTTAGCCTCCCTAGTAGGTGGGACTACTGATGTGTGTGTGCGACCATGCCTGGCTAATTTTTTATTTTTTTAATTTTATTTTTTCAGCTCTTTCTCTAAAGGGGATAAGACTCTGAATCAGGGCAATCTTAGAAGATTTGAGGCTCAGTATCTGCTTCTGAAGCCGGGAGTTAGAATCCCTGAGTTCATCATTTTCTTTCATCACGAAAGTCTCACTATGTTGACCAGGCTGGGCTGGGACTCCTGGTCTGAAGCAATTCTTCCTTGGCTTCCCAAGTGCTGGGATTATAGGCATGAGTTACTGCATCTGGCCCTAAAACATGATTTTACTTATTACTGGCTTTTCAGTGACAAAAGAGATATTTTAAAGACTAGAATGTTCAGGGCACGGTGGCTCATGCCTGTAATCCCAGCATGTTGAGAGGTCAAGGCAGGAGGATCTTTTGAAGCCGGGAGTTCAAGACAGTCTGGCAACAAAGCAAGACCCTGTCTCTACAAAAAATAAATAAATAAATAAATAAAAAATGAGTCAGACATCATAGCACATAAACTCCAAGGTACTTGGGAGGCTGAGGTGGGGGGCTTATCTGAACCCAGGAGGTGAAGTGTATGCGATGTTAGTGTAATTAGTAATTTATTATTCTAAAGCACTGCTTGCTGCAAAGGGGGAGAAATGTACAATTAATAAAAAGCATAACATTTCTTGATCTCAAGTGGATAAAGATCTGTTTTACAGCTGGGCAACAATGTGAAAAATAAGTACTCTGAAATAGTCATTTATCTTGTGTTTACCTCACTGTTTTCTTGTATAAAATGGAGATATCATTGTAGCTTTCTTGACAACCTCCTAGGATTTGTGTAGCAACTGAGACTAAAACAAGATATCTTTGGCCTATACTTTAGAGAAAAGTATACACATCAGAAGTGACCAGCTTGATGAATTTTCAAAAATTGAACATGCCCATATAATGAAGGCACAGGACAAGAAAGAGAATGTTTCCGCATCCCAGAAACCTCCCTCATACCCCTTCAAATCACTAATCCCCTGCCAAAAGCGTATTCTGTATCCCAGTCTCTGCCACTATAGATCTTGTTGGTGTTTGAACTTTATATAATGGACTCACACAGTATGTACTCTTTTATACCTGACTTCTTTTGCTCAACATTATGTTTGTGAGATTAACCATATTGTTCTGTGCAGTTATAGATTGTTCCTTTTTCTTGCTGTATATTATTCAATTTTATGAAAATACAATAATCGATTTTTCAGCTTCTCTGTTGATAGGCATTTAAATAGTTTTCCCTTCTGGCTTTGTGAATTAAAAAATAAATATATGCTTTTTTTTGATATATACCTATAAGTGGGATTGCATAATCATGGCTTGTACATATGTTTGGCTTTAGTAGATATCACCAAACAATTATTCAAAATAGATGGTCCAGTTAATACTCCCACAAGTAATGTATGAGATATCTGTTTGCTATGTACTTTGCCAACACTTGGTATTTTCTCTGTTGAGATTTAATATACACAAAATAATTTGGTAAACGAAAAATCTTCAAATGCACAGTATTTTCCAATTTTATTTTCCTAATGTCTTTGTCTTTTTCAAAGTAACTTAAGATGACAAAGTAACTTAAGATGACAAAAGCTTCACTACTTGCAGCTTTTCTTCAGATTGCTGTTACCCTCTGGGGTGGCCTTAACCAAACTATGCCTTTCTTAGTCTAAGTAAAAGTAAGCCTAATAAACAGGTCAAATTAAAATTTTCTAATGTTACTTAAGTGTTTTGCAGAAATATTAATTATGCTCTTTAGTTCTATAGACAACAGAAACAAAATTCTAATTCATAGAACCTGGAGAAGCTCTAACACAGGCCAGGAAAATTTAGCAAGCAGCACGTATACTCACTTGAAATGCAAATCTCATTTCCTATGCAGTTAGTTACCTAAACACTTAGAACAGAATTCATCTGATTTCTTTTTATGTCTACTGCCTAACTTGTTTACACCTGACTGTATGGAATCTTTTAAGTAGTTCTACCCTAGATGGTGTGTTGGTTTGTTTGTTTTGGTGGGAAGGGGTGCGAATAAGATAAATGTTGGCTAGAAGACAGGAAGGGAAAAGTCTGTACTAAAAATGGCTGTGGTTATTAGCGGACCAAGTACAGTTCTGGATCTGTTCTGCTAATCAGACAAAAATGATGAAATGCTGGGAATTCTAATGACCAGATGTCATTTTCCTCTTCACTCTCTGCAGCTGCCGACCCTAATCTTCCTTACTGCCTCAGTCTCCCCTTCCACTTGCTTTAAGTTGATGGGATTTTGCTCTGTTACCCTCATTTATAGAACCCTACTTCCATCAGAGAGTGTGACTCTGAGGTCTTGTTTAATTAATTAACAAAACATGTTCACAAAATACCTTTTATGTACCCGAGAAAGGGAACTCAGAGGTAAGTAAGAGCCAGTCTGCCTTTAAATAGTTCACAGGCTAGTGAAAGAGTCAGATATGTACATATCTGGCTATAAGTGCTAAAATAGCTCTAATAAAGCATTGTATAAACATAAAAGAACTTTGTTATACAAGTGGATATAGCACAATGAGGAGAAAGATACTTCATTCTCCCTCTCTCTGCAGTTTGATTTTATTTTGTTACCTCAGTCTCAGGTTACAATTATAGTTATTTAAGTGGAAAGAAAACCATAATCTGGAAAATATATGAGTGTAGTATCTATGATAGAAAATGCTCGTCTTTTATATTCTTGTTTCTTTGCTTTGGGTATTTGTTTTAGTTTTTAGAAAAAAAAATTTTTTGGCCTGTTCTCACAGTTCTTTCTGAAAATCACTGATGATTCCTATACTCAAAGCTCATGAGCTATCTCCTACTTGGGTTCACTTCTTTTCTGTTTGTTTGTTTGAGACAGGGTCTCACTCTGTCACCCAGACTGGAATGCAGTGGTGTGATTGAGCATAGCTCACTGCAGCTTTGGACTCCTGGGCTCAAGCAATCCTCCCACCTCAGCCTCCCAAAGGGCTGGGATTACAAGGGTGAGCCACCACACCTGGCCTCAGTCATTTCTGATACATTATTTCCATCAGGCTCAACTTTTGCCTTTTCAGGGTTTCTCCTTCAGGTTTTTCCCCTTGTTTCCTTTTTATCTTCCCTTCCTTCCTTCCTTCCTTCCTTCCTTCCTTCCTTCCTTCCTTCCTTCCTTCCTTCCTTCCTTCCTTCCTTCCTTCCTTCCCTCCCTCCCTCCCTCCCTCCCTCCCTCCCTCCCTCCCTCCCTCCCTCCTTCCTTCCTTCCTTCCTTCCTTCCTTCCTTCCTTCCTTCCTTCCTTCCTTCCTTCCTTCCCTCCTATTTTTTGGCATTCCTTACCTTTTTGGATTTGTTTATTTTGTTTTGCTTCTGCAGAGCAGCCTTCCTAAGAATCAGTTGAAATATTTCTTGTCACTTTTTCTCTGTCTTCAATCTAGATGCCTTCTAACACCTTGCACTTATTTCTGAAAGACTTTCGTTCATATGCCTTTGTTTTCCAACTTAGTTAATGTTGTCTCATCTTCTGTATTGCTTAATTGCTGTTTCAAATGAACCTAGCTGTCACATGGTGTGGAGAGTGAATAGCTTACCTCTAGTTCTTGTCCTCCTTCTCCACTTAGGCTCAGAAGCTTCTCCAAGCCGGTTGTTTATCAGCCTGTGGTGTGTCCATCCTACTCTTTCCATCCTAAGCCCTCCTGTTCATATGCTTGTTGCGTGTATTTGAGAAGAATTTAGTGGACATTTTCTCTTTATTCCTCCATGTGTGCAAAAATAAAAGACTAACAGTTGAGCAGATTGGTAGAGTGTATACTAATGAGTCTCAAACCTTAATGTGCATAGGAATCACTGGGGTATTCTAAAGGCAGATTTCCAGGCCTTGTTCTTAGAGATTTTGATTCAGTAGCTCTGGCCCAGGGCCTAGGAATCTGCATTTAACAAGCAACTCAATTGCTTCTGATAGATGTAGTTCTTGGACCTAATTTTGAGAAACTTCAATGTGCTATAAACCCTCTAATGTATTCCCACTTAATGGCCACACATGTAATGTACAGCATTGAGAGGAGGCAAATCTGTCCCTGGCCCCTTTCTTCATGCAGACAGGCATTACCAGCAGCTTTTTTTCCTTTTAAAATTAATATACTTTATTTTTTAGAGAAGTTTTAGATTTATAGAAAAATTGAATGGAAAATACAGAGGGTTCCTAGACTGCTTAAAAAATCCCCTATGCTGTACCTATTCATCTTTCTTCCCTCCCCCAAAGCCCTGGCAATCACTAATCTTTTTACTGTCTCCATAGTTTTGTCTTTTTCAGAATGTCACATAGTTGGAGTTATACAGGATGCAGCCTATTCAGATTGGCTTCTTACATTTAGCAATATGCATTTAAGTTTATTTTGTGTCTTTTCATGGTTTGATAGCTCGTTTCTTTTTATTACTGAATTGGAATAAATGGAATGAGTAATATTCCATTGTATGAATGTGCCGCAGTTGATCAGTTCACCTATTGAAGGACATCTTGGTGTTTCCAAGTGTTGGCAATTATGGCTAAAGCAGCTATATACATTCATGTGCAGGTTTTTGTGTGGACATAAGTTTTCAACTTATTTAGGCAACCAAGGAGCACAACTGCCGGGTAGTATGGTGAGATTAGTTTTGTAGGAAACTGCCAAACTGTCTTCCAAAGGGGTTGTAACGTTTTGCATTCTGACCAACAGTGAATGAGAGTTCCTGTTGCTCCGCATGCTCTCCAGCATCTGGTTGCATAGTGCTTTCGGTTAGCCATTCTGAGTTATATAGTCACATCTCATTGTTGTTTTAATTTAAAATTCCCTGATGACATCTGATGTTGAGCATCCTTTTTTTTTTTTTGAGATGGAGCTTCACCATGTTGCCCAGGCTGGTCTCGAACTCCTGAGCTAAAGTAATCCTCCCGCTTCAGCTGCATGTGCCACCATGCCTGGACAGCAGTTTTAGATTTTAATGAAGTCCAACTATCAATATTTTTTCATGGATTGTGATCTGATGTTGTGTCTAAAAATTTATCACCACTAAACCCAAGATCACTTAGATTTTTTCCTATGCTATCTTACATGAGTTTTATAGTTTTCCATTTTACATTTAGGTCTATGATACATTTTGAGTTAATTTTTGTGAAGCTGTTCTTTTCAAAGTGAAATACTGAGTGAATTTAGCATTGCTGGCACCCTCTTCTCCAACTTTTCCCTCCTACTTTTTATAATAGAAAATTTAAAACACATACAAAAATGGGGGAAAAATAGTATAATGAACCCCCAGGTAACAATAGTCCACCTTCAAAAAGTCTCAACATTTTGCCAATTGTATTTCATCAATTACCCTACCAGCATTTCTCTATTTGTTTGTTTTTTCTTAAATTTTTATTTATTTATTTTTTTGAGACGGAGTCTTGCTCTGTTGCCCAGGCTGGAGTGCAGTGGCACAATCTTGACTCACTGCAACTTCTGCTTCCTGGGTTTAAGCGATTCTCCTTCCTCAGCCTCTCAATTAGCTGGGATTATAGGCGCCTGTCACCACACCTGGCTAATTTTTGTACTTTTAGCAGAGACGGGGTTTCATTCACTATGTTGGTCAGGCTGGTCTCAAACTCCTGATCTCAAGTGATCCACCCTCCTCAGCCTCCCAAAGTGCTGGGATTACAGGCATGAGCCACGGCACCCGGCCTGCTGCAGTTTTGTAAAGCAAATTCTAAATGTCATCATTTCGCCATTAATATTTCCGTACAAGCACACCTCGGAAATAGTGCATATTTGGTTCCAGACCACTGCAATAAAGCAAATATCACAATAAAATGAGTCACACACCTTTTTTGGTTTCCCATTGCATACAAAAGTTATTTTTGTGCTATACTGTAATCTATAAGTATGCAACAGCACAATGTCTAAAAATGTATATACCTTAACTAAAAAATACTTGATTGCAAAAAAATGCTAACAATCATCTCACCCTTCAGCAAGTCATACTCTTTTCTGATGGAGGGTCTTGCCTCCATGTCGGTGACTGAAGACTGATCAGGGTGGTGGTTGCTGAAGGTTGGGGTTGCTGTCACAATTTTTTTTTTTTTTTTTTATACAGAGTCTTGCTCTGTTGCCTAGGCTCAAGTGCAATGGCGTGATCTCAGCTCACTGCAACCTCTGCCTCCCAGGTTCAAGCGATTCTTCTGCCTCAGCCTCCCGAGTATCAGGGACTACAGGCATGTGCCACCATGCCAGGCTAGTTTTAGTATTTTTACTAGAGACAGGGTTTCACTATACAGGCCAGGCTGATCTTGAACTCCTGACCTCGTGATCTGCCCGCCTCGACCTCCCACAGTGCTGGGATTACAGGCATGAGCCACCGCACCCAGCAGCTGTTACAATTTTTTAAAAGAAGATGACAAAGAAGTTTGCCGCATCAATGAACTCTTCCTTCCATGAAAAACATGTGATGCTGTTTGATACCATTTTACTCACAGTATAAGTTCTTTCAAAATTGGAGTCAATCTTCTCAAATCCTGCTACTATTTTATCAACTAAGTGTAGGTAATATTCTAGCTCCTCTATTGTCATTTCAACAATGTTTTTTTTTTTTTTTTTTTTTTTGAGACGGAGTCTTGCTCTGTCCCCCTGGCCGGAGTGCAGTGGCGCGATCTCGGCTCACTGCAAGCTCCGCCTCCCGGGTTCCTGCCATTCTCCTGCCTCAGCCTCCCAAGTAGCTGGGACTACAGGCACCTGCCACCGCGCCCGGCTAATTTTTTGTATTTTTAGTAGAGACGGGGTTTCACCATGGTCTCGATCTCCTGACCTTGTGATCCGCCCGCCTCGGCCTCCCAAAGTGCTGGGATTACAGGCGTGAGCCACCGCGCCCGGCTTCAACAATGTTAACAGCACCTTCACCAGGGGTAGATTCCATCTCAAGAAACATTGTCTTTGCTCACCATAGGAAGCAATTCATCATCCATTCAAGTTTTATCATGAGACAGGAGCAATTCAGTTCTGTCTTCGGATTCCACTTCTAATTATAGTTCTCTTGCTATTTCTACCACATCTTCCGTTACTTCCTCCACTGAAGTCGTCTGTGAAAGCTGGAATCAACTTCTTCCAAATTCCTGTTAAGGTTGATATTTTAATCTTCTCCCATGAATCATACATGTTCTTAATGGCATCTAGAATGGTGAATTCTTTCCAGAAGGATTTTGATTTACTTTGCCCATATCCATCAGAGGAATTGCTATCTATGATAGCTATAGCCTTACAAATTTTTTTTTTTTTTTTTTTTTTTTTGAGACAGGGTCTAACTCCTGTCATCCAGGCTGGAATGCAGTGGCACCATCATGGCTCACTGCAGCCTCGACCTCTGAGGTTCAGGTTATCCTCCCACCTCAGCCACCCGAATAGCTGCAACTACAGGTGCATGCAACCACACCAAGCTAGTTTTTGTATTTTTAGTAGAGACAGGATTTCACCACGTTGCCCAGGCTGGTCTTGAACTCCTGAGCTCAAACACTCTGCTCATATCAACCTTTCAAAGTGCTGGGATTACGGGCGTGAGCTACTGTGCCTGGTCACAAAATGTATTTCCTAAATAATAAGACTTGAAAGTCAAAATTACTCCTTGATTCATGGACTGCACAATGGAGTTTGTGTTAGCAGGCATGAAAACAACATTAATCTCTGTACATGTCCATCAGAGCTCTTGCGTGATCAGCAGCATTGATCAATGAGCAATAACATTTTGAAAGTGATCTTTTTTTCTGAGTAGGTCTCAACAGTGGGCTTTAAAGATTCAGTAAACCATGCTGTAAACAGAGGTGCTGTCATGTAGGTCTTTTGTTTCATCTATACAGCACAGGCGGAATAGATTTGGGATAATTCTTAAAGGCACTAAAATTTTCAGAATGATAAGTGAATATTGGCTTCAACTTAAGCAGGTGGATCACCTGAGATCAGGGGTTCGAGACCAGCCTGGCCAATATGGCGAAACCCCATCTCTACTAAAAATACAAAAATTAGTTGGGTGTGGTGGCAGGCACCTATAATCCCCACTACTTGGGAGGCTGAGGGAGGAGAATCGCTTGAACCCAGGAGGCAGAGGTTGCAGTGAGCCGAGATCATGCCACTGCACTCCAGCCTGGACAAAAGAGTGAGACTCCATCTCAAAAACAAAAAAAAAGTCATCAGCTGCATTAGCCCTTAACAAGAGAGCCAGCTAGTCCTTTGACACTTTGAACCTAGGTATTGATTTCTCTTGTCTACCTATGAAAGTCCTAGACAGTGTCTTCTTCTAATAGAAGGCTGTTTTATCTATGCTGAAAATTTGTTGTTTAGTGTAGCCACTTTCATCCATTATCTTAACTAGACCTTCTGGATAACTTGCTGCAGCTTCTACGTCAGCACTTCCTGCTTCACCTTGCACTTTTATGTTCTGAACATGGCTCCTTTCCCCCTTCCCTTCCCTTCTCCCTTCCCTTCCCCTTTCCCTTCCCCCTTCCCTTCCCCCTTCCCTTCTCCCTTCCCTTTCCTTCCTTTCTCTCTCTTTCTCTCTCTCTTTCTTTCTCTCTCTCTTTCTCTCTTTCTTGCTTGCTTGCTTGCTTGCTTGTTTCTTTTCTTCTTTCTTTCACAAGTGTCAGGCTGTGTTACCCAGACTGGAGTGCAGTGGCACAATCTTGGTTTACTGCAACCTCCACCTCCTGGGCTTAAGCCATCCTCCTACCTCAGCCTCTTGAGTAGTTGGAACTACAGGTATGTGCCAGCACATCCAGTTAATTTTTTATTTTTTTGTAGAGAAGAAGTCTCTCCATGTTGTCAGGTCTCAAACTCCTGAGCTCAAGCAATCTGCCTGCCTCAGCCTCCCAAAGTGCTGGGATTACAGGTGTGAGCCACCACGCCTGACAGCTTCTTTCCTTAAACCTCATGAACCAACCTCTGCTAGCTTTTCTTCTGCAGCTTCCTCACCTCTCTCAGCCTTCACAGAGTTGAAGAGAGTTGGGACCTTGCACTGGATTAGGTTTTGGCTTAAGGGAATGTCATGGCTGGTTTGATCTTCTATCAAAACCACTAAAACTTTCTCCCTGTCAGCAGTAAGACTATTACATTTTCTTATCAGTCATGTGTTCACCGGAGTAGCACTTTTAATTTCCTTCAAGAACTTTCCTTTGCATTCACAACTTGGCTAACTGGCACAAGAGGCCTAGTTTTCAGTGTATCTCTGCTTTCAATATGCCTTTCTCACTAGGCTTAATCATTTCTAGCTTTTGAGTTAAAGTGAGAATCATGTAACTCTCCCTTTTACTTGAACACTTAGAAGCCATTGTAGAGTTATTAATTGGCCTAACTTCATTATTGTTATGTCTCCGGGAATAGGGAGGCCTGAGAAGAGGGAGAGAGATGAGGGAATGGCCAACTGGGGGAGCAGATAGAACACACACAACATTTATTCAATAAGTTCACTGTCATGTGGGCATGGTTTGTGTTGCCCCAAAGCAACTACAATAGTCACATCAGAAATGGCTGATCACAGATCATCATAACAGATACAATAATCATGAAAAAGCTGGAAATATTGTGAGAATTACCAAAAGGTGACACAGAGACATGAAGGGAGTGCCTGCTGTTGGAAAAATGGCGCTGATAGACTTGCTCCATGCAGAATTGCCACAAACCTTCAATTTATAAAAAGCTCAATATCTGCTAATGTCAATAAAGTGGAATGCATTGAAACTAGTTATCCCCATATCTATCGCTAATTAAAAACTATAAAAATACTACTATAACCACAATACGATTATCACACCAATTAACAATAATTGCTAATAGCATCTAACTCCTAGTCTATTTAAATATCTCTCTTGGTCTGATGTCTCATAATCCTTTCTAAACACATAATACTATTGGCTTCAGGGTGCCCCCAGTAGACGTCTTTTCCCTTACGTTCTCTTTATTCCTATACTTCATCGGGACTGAGGGACCAGGATTTTTCAAACAATATACCAGCTTCTCTAGAGGCTTTGACTTGGGCTGCTGACAGAGAAATCTTTATTAAATCCTCGAGAGTGATATTATTCAAGAGACACACAGGGGAGATGAGTGATGAGAAGAGGAAGTGCTATTAGGAAAGTGACCCCAGGACATCAGATTTATCACAGAAGCCTTTCCATGAGGCAGTTAATCTTTTCCATTTTAGTTTCAGGGAGGATATTTAACCCCATGGAATTAGGAGTTCTTTCCTACTTTTGCCAAGCTGCTAAAACCAATGAATATTCAAGTGAAACCTTATCCAAATTTGGGGCTCTGGTGACCACTGAGGACCCTTTGTCTTGAGTTATTGCTCCTGAAATCTTCACACAGCTGTCTCTGGATGAGCTGCAGTCAGTTTTCCAAGGATATGGTTGATCCCAGAAAATACACAGCTAATTTATAAGACACTAGGAAGAAGGCAGCTGCCTTGAGGATAGCATATTGAGTATTCCAGAGGTCAAAAACTGACCTTAGTCCATATGGGAAACTCTCACTAGTGTGAGCCAAAGAAGCCTGCATGAAGCTATGGGCTGTCTAAAAATCCCTGACAATGCAAAAGAGGTCAAAGATGAACATCTTGAAATGCAGACTGTTTCTGTGTTGGCTGAGAGACTGATGGTATCTCATCTGGCTGGAAGGAAGTCAGGGAGTCAGACACTCCTTCATTCTACTGGTACTAGTCCTGATCCTAGGATTTAACCATTATTTTCAGGTTAATAAATACATATATATGAAGTAAATTCTTATGGAAGAAGATTGTTTCCATGGTCTTTGAGTCCGTAGAAGCCAATAAACCACGTTAAACACAGCCTCAGATTATCCATCTTCCTTCTTCTTAGTGCCTCTGCAAGATCATGCATTATCTCATAGGATTGGTATGTGACAGATTCTATTTTGAGTCTTCCGATGATTCCTTCATTTAGTCTTTCTGAGAACCAGAGTTCAGAGGAATCTGTGCAACTGGGAGTTGCCCCCAGTTCATAGATCTTGCAGTCCTAATTTCAAAGAGGTCAGTGTCTTTTAAAGGGCCATGTGGAGGCTCCCATGTGTTTAGGAGAATGAATTCCTTGTGCTAAAAAGTTATCTACAGAGCATCCTTGACAGAGTTCTGTTTGGTGATGTAGTGACATAAGATGTCTCTGGCTAAAGAACTTTTTGAGTGCTTAAATAATGAAACTATTTTAGTGAACCGAATAAACCCAAGTTAATAAAACTCTCCATTGATGGGGAGACGATTCATTCCCAGTGAAACTAGCAAGAGAGGAACCTCACATAAACAAGCATGCTGTCCTAACTTTTTAGAAGATGCTGCCGCTTTCAGCTGCAGCCATCATCATGCCATCTTCTTTACTGATATTTGGCTTGTTCAAATGGTTAGTGCACATGTAATTACCCACTCAAAAAGGGTTTTTCATATCTGCCATTCCAAACTCCAGGCATGGCACACTGAACTTGAGTGTCTGTCGGAGGTTAAAGTACTAAACGGTTAAGCTCTACACATAAAAATGGTTTAAGTGGTAAGTATGTAAATTTCCCACGTTAACCATTTATTTTAAAGAAGTCATAAACAGCATTTATTGTCTTGGTATATCATACTAGTCTTGTTGCTGTTCCTTCACATTTAAGTGGCTTTCCATCTTTCCTCCCTTCTCTCACAGTCCAGCTACACAGTGCATCCCTGAACTGTTAGGCCACAGCAGCAGTATGCTTATTCCATCCACATCCCTAACATCATGCATTCACAAAGTCAAAGTGCTGGTCCACAAACCCTTCCCTATAGGAAGTTCAATGGTTATGAAAGAATTTGTAGTAAACCAGACCTCCCAGGATGGCGAGCAAAAGTAAGATGATGATGGAAAGCAACAGCTTGTTGGTTGTCACTTTTCTGGACATTGAACGGAGAATCTTTCGACTGTTGCTCAAGTTTTCACTTGTGTTTACCAGTCTACTCTTGGTGCATTCTAACTGGTCTCATTGTTCGCCCAGCTCTTCTGTGATTTCTGAGCCAAGCTGGTCAGTCTCCGTGGCAATCCGATGAGAACGTTGAATACTGTGGGTGGCCTAGTTCAGACTTTCAGTGCCTTGAGGAAGCGTTGCCCTTTGAGACTGTAGCCGATTCATATGCTCATTCTCTACAGCATATATGCCATATTTCATGTCTCCTCGGCCTCCAGGTGTGGCTGTCAAAGGTGTGCTGCTCCCCATGGAGTTTGGCGAGGTCCTTCTGGTAGTTTTGAAGCTTAGACATCATGGGGTTACAGAAAGACAGGTGCATAACGTAGCTCCTCCTCTATCTCTGCCAGCGTTTCATTTGTTTCCCGTTGCTTTTCATCCAAATCCCTGATTAACTTCTTCTTCTCTCCGGTCCCCGCCATTCCCAGCAGCCGCTCGGGCACCCCTTATAGGTCTTCGTGGAGGCCGTGGAAGATCTCCTACAGCTTCTTGAAATGCTCCGAGGAGGCGGCGGGGGTGGCCATGGTGCAGGCCGCGCTCCAGCAGTGGCCACCGAGATCTGGGGCACTGGGCCCTCTCCTAGCCGGGGGGTCAGCCGCCAAGTCCTGTGACCATCACGGCGACCACCGCGCCACCGCAGCCCAGGACCGCTTTCACTATTTTTACGTGTAGAGTTCAGTGGCATTAAGTATATTCACATGGTTGTACAACCATCACCATTGTCCACCTTCAAACTCTTTTCAGCTTGCAAAACTGAAACTTTACATCCGTTAAACAACTCTTCATTCTCCCCTTCCTCTGCCCCTGATAATCATCTCTGTCCCACTTTCTTTCTCTATGAATTTTAGGGTACCTCATATAAGTGGCATTGTATAGCATTTGTTTTTATGTGACTGGCTTATTTCACTTAGCAAAATGTTCTTAAGGTTCATCCGTGCTCTTGTAGCATGTGTCAAAATTTACTTCCTTTTTAAGGCTGAATAATAGACCTTTGTATGTATATGCCCCATTTTGTTTATCCAGCCATCTCTCAGTGGATACTGGGGTTGTCTCTACCTTTTGGCTATTGTAAATAGCGCTGCTGTGAACATGAGCAGGTATATACATAGGGATGAAATTATTGAATAATATGGTAGTTCCATTTTCAAGTTTTGGAGGAACTGTTATACTGTTCTCCCTAGTGGCGGCACCATTTTACATTCCTACCAGCAATGCACAAGGGTTCCAGTTACTCCACATCTTTGCCAAAAGTTGTTATTTTTGTTTTTTTAAATAACAGTCATCCTAATTGATGTGAAATTGCGTTTAATAGCGATTTTGATGTGCATTTCTGTTATCATTAGATGCTGACCATCTTTTCATGTGTTTATTGGCCAGTTTGTACTTCTTTGGAGATTTTTTTTCAAGTCCTTTTGCTCATTTTCAACTGGGTGTTTTGGTTTTTGTTGTTGAGTTGTAGGAATTTTAAAAAATATATTCTGGCTATTAATGTTTTATGAGATACATGGTTTGTGCACATTTTCTCCCGTTCTGTGAGTCGCGTTTTTACTCAGTTGATAGTGTCTTTTTTCCCCTACACCATTGGTCGTATTTCAGAGGCAGAGGATTTATCTGAGTAGAAGTAGTCATGATATAGACCTAAACTTTACCATTAATAGGCAGCTGGATTTTTAAAAATTGTTGCTATTTTGCTATTTTATTTTCAAGGTCTCTCTCAGTCATGCAGGAGTCAGTTGAAGTATTGCTATAGCGACTGCTTTTATGATGAAGAATTACCAATTTACCTTGGGAAAAGCCTATGAAAATCTGTAAAATATTATGCCAGAGGCTGAGTTGTTTTAGTAATAATTCTGCTTTTGTGATGTGATTTTATTTAAAGAAAATCGAACTTCATATTTGTTTGTCATTATAGGATTAAATGTGGGCTTGACTAGCAATTGAAATTGTATGAGGCAATGGGATATGCAATGGATATCTCTAGTGCAATTTATAGGCAACATGGTTTACAGAAGGTCATGGAAAAGTATCCAGGTAAGTAATAATTGCTGGTATGTGTTGAGCCCTTTCTAGATGTCATTTACTCTGACACTAAGTGCTTCGGGTGCATTTCTCACCTTTCTAGCAATTCTGTGAGACAGTTATCATAGTTCCCCTTCATCCATGGTTTTCAATTTCCATGGTTCCTGTTACCTGAGGTCAACTGTGGTCTGAAAATATTAATAGAAAATTCCAGAAATAATTCGTAAGTTTTAAATGCAGGCCATTTTAAGTAGTGTGACAAAATCTTAGGTCATCCTGCTCCATCCCGCTGGGGATGTGAAACATCCCTTTGTCTAGCATCTCCACGCTGTCCGTGCTACACACCCATTAGTGACAGTGACTTGGAGCCCTCTAGGTTATCAGATTGACTGTCGCAGTATCAACAGTGCTTGTGTTCAAGTAACCCTTATTTTACTTAATAATCACCTCAAAGTCCAAGAGTAGTGATGCTGGCAATTCGGATATGCCAAAGAGAAGCTGTAAAGTGTTTGCTTTAAATGAAAAGCTGAACATTCTCAACTAAATAAGGAAACGAAAAAAAATAGTATGCGGAGGTTGCTAAAATCCACAGTAAGAATTTTATCCATTTTTGTCAAGAGAAAAGAAAGAGAAATGTGTGTTAGTTTTGCTGTTGCACCTCAGACTGCAAAAGTTATGGCCACAGTATGTGATAAGTGCTTACCTAAGATGGAAAAGGCATTAAATTTGTGAGTGGAAGACATGAACTGAAACACGCTCCAAATGACAGCAGTTGGGTCCAGTACTATCTGTGGTCTCAGGCATCCACTGGGGGCTTTGGAACATGTGCCATGCAGATAAGGAGGACTATTGTACTGTGCTGTTGTTACCTTTTAAAACTGTGGTTTAGTGAGAAATAACTTCTTGAAGGTCACATAGTTTGTATAATAAATGGCAGGGCTGGGATTTGAACTTGGGCAGTCTGTGCTGAGAACCTACGGACTTAATAACTGTACTTTCCTACCTCATCCTGATTCCCCAAGGCAGGAGTATTTTTTTTCTTTTCTTTCTTTTCTTTTCTTTTTTTCTTTTTCTCTTCTCTTCTTTCTTTCTTTTTTTTTTTTTTTTTGAGACCTCCACCTCCTGGATTTAAGCAATTCCCCTGCCTCAGCCTTCCGAGTAGCTGGGATTACTGGTGCGTGCTATCACTCCCAGCTAATTTTTTGTATTTTTACTAGAGACAGGATTTCGCTATGTTGCCCAGGCTGGTCTTGAACTCTTGGCCTCAAGTGATCCGCCTGCCTTGGCCTTCCAAAGTGCTGGGATTACAGGTGTAAGCCACCGCATCTGGCTGGGAATATTTTTCAAAATTTAAATTGCCGAGGTTTAGCACTTGCCTCAACTTGACATTAACTGAATTTTGTCTGAAAATGCAGAGAGTTGATTCTGACAAATGGATACATTTGAATTATGTCATACAGAATTCCAGAATTTACCTCGAGAACTCTTTGCTATTGACCCCATCACCATTTCACAAGTATTGAAGGATGAGGGTCTCTACAAATGCAGGAAGTACATGTAAAATATTTTGTATCCTCTGGATATTTTATCTTGTCTCAGTAGCTGAAAAGTGCTTAAAGTTACAGTTTCTTTTATTTCTGTAGGAAGAATTTGTTTGACTGAATAATATAGAAATTTTGAATTCAAATCTGCTTTCAAGAAGAATGTAAATTCTTAAAAGCAAAAATCAGATTGTAGGGATTATTGAAAATTTAAGTAGCATAATCAATGTAATATTATTTTGTCCTCTAAGAAGTACTGCACATTTTATCTATTCATTGTTTGGGAAATCATTAATGGTTTTGTTGTTTGAGAGTTGCAGGTGATCATTATTTTGAAATTCTAGCACTTTGGGTTATAATGAAGGAAGTGCTTTTATAGCTGTTGCCCACAAGAAAATGACACCATCTTTCATGCTCACCACAGGGAGTCAGGCTCAGTGTACATCTTGTTTTGTTGAACCTGTACAATGGATGGAATCCACTTTTGTTGGGAGTGATGATAGTATCTTTTGATGCACAAGATTTGTAAATTATAATGATATCCAGTTTGTCTATTTTTTCTTTTTTTGCTTCTGCCTTTAGTGTTATATCCAAGAAATCATTGCCAAATCCAATGTAGTAAAGCTTTTACCAGAGTTTTCTAAGAGTTTCATCCTTTCACATCTGATGTTTAGGTACATTGTGAGATAATTTTTGTATTTGGTATAAGGTAAGGATCCAACTACTTCTTCTTCTTTTTTTTTTTTTTCTTGCATCTGGAGATCTAGTTTTCATGATGTTCATGATGTCATTTGTTGAAAGACTGTTCTTTCACCACTGAATGGTTTTGGCCCTTGTCACAAATTAATTTGATCATATATGCCAGAGTTCATTTATGGGTTCTGTATTCTATTCAATTGGTCTATATGTCTATCTTTATGCCAGTACCACACTGTTCTAATTACTATAGCTTTGTAGTAAGTTTTGAAATCAGGAATATGAGATTTCCAACTTTGTTCTTCTTTTTTTAGATTATTTTTGTTATTTGGGATAGATTATGAATTTTGGGATAGATTTTTCCATTTCTACAAAAATTAAAAAGCCATTGAGATGCTGATAGGCATTGCATTGAATCTGTAGATTGCTTTGGGTAGTATTAACATCTTAACAATATTAAGCCTTTCAGTCCATAACATGGAATTTCTTTCCATTTATTGATGTCTTCTTTAGTTTCTTTCAGCAACATTTTATAGTTTCCAATGTAAAAGTCTTTCCCCTTTTTTGTTAACTTTACTCAAAATTATTATTTATATATATATGTGTGTTTGTGTATATTAGATATGTGTCTATATTATATGTGTGTGTGTGTGTGTATATATATATATATATTTTGGTGGGGGGAAGGGATAGGAGCTCGCTCTATTGCTCAGGCTGGAGTGCAGTGGCAGGATCATGGCTCACTGCAGATTCAACCTCCTGGGCTCAAGTGATCCTCTCACCTCAGTCTCCTGAGTAGGTGGGACCACAGGAGTGTGCCACCACCAGCATGCCCAGTTAATTTTTTTTTCCTTTTTTTTTTAGACAGAGTCTCGCTCTGTTGCCCAGGCTGGAGTACAGTGGCACAATCTCAGCTCTGCAACCTCCACCTCCCAGGCTCAAGCGATTCTTGTGCCTCAGCCTTCTGAGTAGCTGGGACTACAGGCATGCACCACCACACCTGGCTAATTTTTGTATTTTTAGTAGAGATGGAGTTTCACCATGTTGGCCAGGCTGGTCTCAAACTCCCGACCTCAAGGGATCCACCCACCTCAGCCTCCCAAAGTGCTGAGATTACAAGCGTGAGCCACTGTGCCCAGCCCTCCAGCTATTTTTTAAAATTTTTGTAGAGACAGGGTATCTCTATGTTGCCCAGGCTGATCTTGAACTCCCAGGCTTCAACTCCCAAAGGACTGGAATTATAGGTGTGAGTCACCACACCTGGGACCCCAATTGTTTTTTATGCTATTGTAAGTTGAATTGTTGTCTGAATATTCTTTTTGGATTGTTCATCCTTAGTGTAGAGAAACACAGCTGATTTCTGTGTATTGATTTTGTATTTTGCAACTTTGCTGAATTTATTAGTTTAAACAGTTTTTTTCAGTGAGTTCTTTAGGCTTTTCTACATATAAGATCTTGTCACCTGTGAACAGAGAGAGTTTTACCTCTTTTCCAATTCAGATGTTTTTCTTTTTCTTGCCTAATTGCTCTGGCTAGGACTTCTAGGATTAGAAGTGGTGAAAATGGATATCCTTTTCTTGTGCCTGATCGTAGAGGAAATACTTTCGGTCTTTCACTGTGGAGTATGATGTTAGCTGTGGGTTTTTAATATATGGTCTTTATTGTGTGGAGATAGTTTTCCTCTATTTCTAATTTGTTGTGTTGTTGTTGTTTTTAATCATGAAAGAGGCTGAATTTTGTCAAATGCTTTTTCTGCATCAGTTGAGATGATCACAAACCCTGAGCTTCTATAACCAGGAAATGGCTCTAATTCCCAACCCAAAAAGTTATTGGACGAGGCCCTAGCAATTTAAAAGTTACAGTTTTGTTTCATGAAACCCTATTCTCTTCCATGCCTATTGGTGAATCCAAACACTTGTCAATTGCAGCAATTGATATTGCTAGATATTTTCCTTCCCTGACCTGTCTACTGTGTTCTTAAGCCCAGCAGTAACTAACTATACTATTCCCTTCGTTCTTGCTAACAATTGAAGGAAAAAAATAAATCAATTTGGACTAATTAACAAATGCCTAGTAGCCAGGTTTTATGGAATGAATTTAGTTTTATTTTTAAAAATCTTACAATAGATTGACTTCTTTTTGGTATACAGTTCAAGGAATAAACATGCGTAGATTCACGTAACTGCTGCACAATCAGGATACAGTTCTGTTACTCCCAAAAAACTCCTGCCTGCCATCTCTTTCTTGTCACATCCTCCTCCTACCTTGAGCCTCTGGCAACCACTAATCTTCTTCATTTGTCTTTTTGAAAATGTCATATAGTGTGTAATATAACTGTGACTAAAAGCTTAAATATGACTGATGATTTTGCTAAGAACCATTTTGAGCAACATCCTTCTTGTTCTGCAGAATTGTCCCGAACTGTGAACCTGATATCATAATCATCATGGTAGGAGGTCATAATCAAAGGTTCATATGTTAGACTGGCCTCACAGTACAAGCCTCTAAACTTCTATCTGTCTCTAACTTCTCAGTGGAGAAGGGTGTTGGCCACATTCTAAGGCTAGTGGTTGATGATTGGGATTAAGCTTTTAGCACCTATGCCACAAGAAATAATAGGAAATAAGGTTACCATCTGTGGTACATGGTCATTTCATGACCATCATGTGTTATCTATACATGAAGGACAGTGAGGACGAAATGTAGTAAGCTAAAAACTAAAGGACTGTACAGATATTATTTCAGAGAAATTATAAACCAACTGTCTTTTGCTTCTACTCTGGTGGTCAGTGAATTAATTTTCTTGGTTTGTTGGATGAAACAAATTTAGTAAAATGGAAATAGTCATATTGTGTTAATTAGAATGCTTTTGAATGCAAGCAGTAGAATATCCAGCTAAAAGTGACTGAAATAATGAGGAGACTTATTATCTCACACAAAAAGACATCCAGAAGTAGATGGTTCTAGGGCTGAATCAGTGGTCTCAAGAATGCCATGAAGAATGAAGCTTTTTTGTTGTTGTTGAGACGGAGTCTCGCTCTGTCGCCCAGGCTGGAGTGAGTGGCCCGATCTGGGCTCACACAAGCTCCGCCTCCCGGGTTCACACCATTCTCCTGCCTCAGCCTCCGGAGTAGCTGGGACTACAGGCGCCGCCACCGCGCCCGGCTAATTTTTTTGTGGTTTTAGTAGAGACGGGGTTTAACTGTGTTAGCCAGGATGGTCTCGATCTCCTGACCTCATGATCCACCCGCGTCGGCCTCCCAAAGTGCTGGGATTACAGGCGTGAGCCACCGCGCCCGGCCCGAATAAAGCTTTTTTTCATCCTCCATTCCACTGTCCTCACATGAAAACTTTTGGTGTCTTACTTGCAAGATGGGCTGCTACAGCTCCAAGTACTGGGTCCTTAGACAATTGCATTGCTATGTAGGGAGCCGGGAGCAGCTCAGGTGACAAGAGAGCTCTTCTCATGTGTGCTTGTTTTTTTTTTTTTTTTTTTGGTCTTGAAGGAAAACTTGTTTTCCAAATCCCCCCAACAGACTTAGTGTTATGTCCCATAGTCAGAACTGGGTCCCTTGGTCATTTGTTGACATGAAGGCCAAGTGGCTCTCTAGCAGTTAACTGTTATCATGTGACATGGGCTGGGACAGGAGGGATGGAAGGTGAGGACAGTGACTCCTGGAGAGGCAACAGGTTTGCCTCACTCCCTTGTGAGGATTAAATGCAGTAATGTGGGTAAAGCACCTCTAATTGGGCTGGCACATAAAGGGCTCAATCCTCATTAATTCTTTTTGTTTCATGTCTCCCTTCTCCCCTTCAGTTTTCTTACCTCATTTTTCACCTTTAGGAGAAATACGGAAATCCAAAAGTTTTGCTGACCTTCCCTAGATAAAGGCCCTGCTTGTCTCTCCCACCCTCGCCTACTTCTTGGAGTTCTGCAGCTTGAGTTTCCACAAACCAATTGGGATCTCCTGGACCTCTCGAAAGTCCCTCACCTTAGGCTGAGGAATACATTTTTATAGCTGGTCCATAGATGTCAATTATAGACATAAAACTGAGAAATCCTTATAAAGAAAAAAGAAAAAAGCCCATCAGAGTATGTTATTATTACAATGTTAGCCTCCACTAGAAAATCATCTATTTCGGTGGAGTGAAGCTCTTTCCATCCAAAAAAGGAGCAAAAGGCGCCCCTGTCTGTGCCTGTCTGTACTGATTGCTGGCTCTGAGCACCATAAGATGTTTCTTGCCATTAGAGCAATGATTTCAATTTTTCCATTCCAACTGTGGTGAAAATGAATAAGAAAACTGAGTCCTGCCTCTGGAAGCAGGATACAGGTTCCACACTAATCAAAAAAGGAAGATTCATTATTAGACAATATTTCACTCCCCAGACTTTGAAAGTTCCTACATTTGTCAGAGTAGCTCTGAATCACTTCATAGCCACCGCAGGATTAGAATGGGGGTATTGTACAAGCCTGACCCTCTGCAGTGAAGTTTAAGCTTTTTTCCCCTTCTAAATGAGCTGCTCTTGCTACTCTCGAGTCACTGCAATCCAAATCTCATAATTTCATCTCCTTCTCTTCTAATCATTTTACCAGATAGCAGCTTTAAGGGGGGGCAGGCATGCAGATGTTTTTAAAGGGGCCATAACGCCCTAAAATACATTTAACTAAGAAGTTCTAGTGAAATATCGACACCGTCACCAGGTAATGGAGAATGAAGTTTTCAGGAACTTGCTTAGTAGTGATAAATACTTCATATTTGCCAAACCAAAGCAGATTTAGCAATGGAATCATGAGACAGTCCTAATGAAGGTGACCCTGGGCTGAGTGCCTGAGTGATTTTCGGGCTCTGAGAAACCCCCTTCTCAGACATGGGCTTCCCTCTCTCTAACCCAGTGGAAAAGCCAGCAGAAATCTACTGTGCAGCCCTTTCACTTCCGAACATCCAGAGACAACAATGTTGACAGCCACAGGCCACAGCACTGTGCAATTCTGTTGGACACGTTGCAAAGGAAAACCACCAGCAGCTGTCTGAAGCTGGTTTTCTCTTATTAAAATTTGGTTAATAAAGCCTGTTCCATGAAACACACCAGATGAAAAACCAGCCGTCCTCAAGAAGGGCTTATTGCAGGCTGGGAAAGATACTGTTTTGTCCAAGTCAGAGGTTTCTATCCACTTGAACACCTCTGCATGGACTTGGGTGCTCTGGGATAATACAGAGGGAGTTGGAAGCCTGGTGCTGCCTGTGAGCGCATTCCCTTTTCTGTCTTTGGGAGTGGGAGCAGACTGAGATACGGGAAACTGAGAGAAACCTGTGTGAGGAGGGTATGGAATCATGCACAACTGTGTGGGCTGAGTACGAGTGGATTCAAAAGGACACAAATGTTGGTGTGAGATGATGAGTACCTTCCAAACAGGGGCCCAGGTGGCTCATTTTGGTATCCTTAACATAGTGCACTTGTCACACAATGTAGGGATTTAGTAAGTACAATTCAAGTAAAGGTCAAGTCTACACTTTCATTCACCCGTAATTTCATCCTGCCCCATTTTATACCTTACTGCCTTTGCCCTTGCACTTAAAATATACACCAAAATAAAAGCACCTCAAAACCCCAATGAGTTTCTAACCAGTCACACGCTGACTCACACACTTACACGTTCAGAATCTCTCACTGATTCTCGTTCTCTCTCAATCTCACACTCACTTTGTATCTCTTCATCTCCAGCATTGTTGCTGGAGTTGGAGAAAGGGTAGAATAGCACTTACTTTTTTGATTTTTCCAAATTTTCACCAACCAGTTCACAAAAGCACAAGGATGAAGAATTAGAGAAGTGGAGGGAGGACCTGGTGCAGTGGCTCACACCTGTAATTCTAACACTTTGGGAAGTTGAGGCAGAAGGATCGCTTGAGCCAAGGAGTTCAAGACCAGCCTGAACAACATAGAAAGACCCCATCTCTACCAAAAAAAAAAAAAGAAGAAAAAATTGGCTGGGTGTGGTGGTGGATGCCTGTAGTCCCAGCTACTCAGGAGGCTGAGGTGGGAGGATTGTTTGAGCCTGGGAGGTCAAAGCTGCAGTGAGCGATGAACCCACCACTGCATTCTAACCTGGGTGACACAGTGAGACCCTGTCTCAGAAAAAAAAAAAAAAAAGGAAGGAGACAAGAGCAAGATGATGGGAGAGGGGAAGAGAAGAGAAAGAATAGGCGAGAAAGAAAACCGGAGAAGTTAAGCTTCCCATTGTAGGTAGGGAGTGAACTGTGAATGACAGTGCTTTTCCTCTATCAGGGTTAAGGAGGATGGCTCCCAGATTGCACAGCAGAGTGAGAGTCCTGCAAAGATAAACTGCTTTGGATGCACTGACTTGTGGAGAAGGAGAAAAAAGGAGTGGAACAATCTACATTCTGTCATAAATTCTGGCCATGCATTTTTCTTGAAGAGTTTAGCTTCTCATGGATATGACTTGTGTTTTTGTATAGCTCCTTTTCATTAAGCTGGTTCTAGCATAAAGTTAAATGACAAATGCTTTGTTGGGAAAATGTTAGACCACTTGGTGGATGCAGATGCCTTCTTGGCAGCTGTGATGGTTAATTTTTTATGTCAACTTGGCTGGGCCATGGGGCACCCCGATACTTGGTCAAACATTATTCTGGATGTTTCTGTGAAGGTATTTTTGGATAAGATTTGCACTTAAATCAGTGGACTTTGGGTATAGCAGATGGCCCTCCGTAATGTGGGTGGGCCTCATCCAATCTGCTGAAAGCCTAAATAGAACAAAAGGCTGACCTCAGAGCAAGAGGGAACTCCCCAGCAGACTGCCTGTAGACTTCATCTACATTGGCTCTTCCTGCTTGTCCAGAAGACTGCCTTGGATTTGGACTGCAAGTCTTTCCTGAGAGGCCTCTCCCATCAGATTTTGGACTTGCCAGCCTCCACAATATCTTAAAATCTATCTATCTATCTATCTATCTATCTATCTATCTATCTATCTATCACCTATCCTGNATCTATCTATCTATCTATCTATCTATCTATCTATCTATCTATCTATCTATCTATCACCTATCCTGTCCATACACCTGTCTGCACTTTATTGATTCTGCTTCTCTGTAGAACTCTGACTAATCCAGCATCCCCTAAGCTGACAAGCAAGGTTGAGAGGTAACAAATGTGCTCTTGCCTTTCCTAACCAGTACCATAACTGAGGAGTGTGGACTAAGAGGCCATGAGCCCAGGATCGTAAGTCAGTGGGCCTAGGTGATGTGTGAGCCTTGTCCCTTCCTAGTGCTCTGCCCTGGATAGATTACCTAAGCTCCAGAAACAATTACTCAGATGACTAAAGCATTGCCAACCTCTGATGTGTTCATTTTCTATTGCCATTGTAACAAATTACCATACACTCCATGCTTGAAACAAGGTAAATTTATTCTCTTACATTTCTGCAGATCAGATCAAAGTGTCAGCAGGGCATCTGAAGGCTTCAGCGAACAATCTGTTTCTTGCTTTTTTCAGCTTCCGGAGGCCACTTACATTCTCTGGATCATGGCTGCTTCCTCACATCACTCCAACCTCCTGCTTCTGTTGTTGCGTCTCCTGCTACTCCTTTTATCTCCTGCCTCCCTCTTATAAGGCCCTTGTGATTGCAGTGGGCCCACCCCAGTCACCCAGGATCATCTCCTTCTGTCAGTGTCCTTAATCATATCTGCAAAGTCTCTTTGGACATTTAATACAACATTTACACATTCCGGGGATTAGGACGTGGACATCATCGGTGGTGGGCAGGGGCGATTATTCTACCTACCATACCTGGTCAGAGGTAATTGGTTACAGATGGAAGGTGAGATAGGGGAAGGATTCTAAAATTTCATAGTTGGTACCTAAAATTATTTTATATTTTAGAAAAGTGCTCGATTATGTGACAAATGCAGAAATTTGCAACAAAGAAATGCTTTCTTGGCTCCTAAAGAGGTGGACATGTGTTGGTACTATATTTTTATTTAACAATGACAATTCTGCTCCTAGAATCATCAGAGTAAAGCTTCCCCCATCTCTAAAAAATTAACATAAAAATGTCTTAAAAAGTATAATATTGTGGCCAGCTAGGTACACAAATATGTGGGATTTCATGTCCTGACAGATTCACTAAGCATTCCATCCAGTCTCCCGTAAGGGACCTTTGGCAGGAATTAAAGCCTTTTAAGAGAGACCCTGAGAACCTTCCTCAAAACATTAATTCAAGTATCATAAATCTACACCATCATTTGTATTCTAGAACACGTCATCCCAACATAAGTTCTAGAATTGTTGTGTCTTCAACATGCTGAGTACAGTTTTGAGAATCAGTCACTTTCAATGCTTCCCTCTTGGCCAACTTTAGGGAAGTTTCTGGCCTTTCTTTTTGGTGCATGGCTGTATTTTGAGTGCTAAGCATATTGTCATAACCTTTGCTTGGTCTGTTCTTAGTGGAAAAAACAAGACTTAACTCTATAGAAAAGGGAGAGCATTAAAAAAATCAGTTTTCAAAAATCATCCTGATGCTCAATTTAGTTCAACAATTGTTGGGGTGGCTACAATAATTTCAGGCCGGGTGCGGTGGCTCACACCTGTAATCTCAGCACTTTGGAAGGCGGGTGGATCACTTGAGGTCAGGAGTTTGAGACCAGCCTGGCCAACATGGTGAAACCCTGACTCTACTAAAATTATAAAAATTAGGCCGGGCACAGTGGCTCAAGCCTGTAATCCCAGCACTTTGGGAGGGTGATGTGGGTGGATCACCTGAGGTCAGGAGTTCGAGACCAGCCTAGCCAACATGGTGAAAAACCCCGTCTTTACTAAAATGACAAAAATTAGCCAGGCATGGTGGCATGCACCTGTAATCCCAGTTACTCGGGAGGCTGAGGCAGGAGAACTGCTTAAACCTGGGAGATAGAGGTTACAGTGAGCTGAGATCATGCCACTGCACTCCAGCATGGGTGACAGAGCAAGACTCTGTCTCAAACAAACAAATAAATAGATAAATAAAATAACAAAAATTAGCCGGGTATGGTGGCACACGCCTATAATCCTAGCTAATCAGGAGGCTGAGGCAGGAGGATCACTTGAGCCTGGGAGGCAGAAGTTGCAGTGAGCCAAGATTGTGCCACTGTACTCCAGCCTGGGTGACAGGGTTAGACTCCATCTCAAAAAAAAAAAAAAGAAAAAAGAAAATTTCAGATAGCCAGTGAAGACTCATGGTTTGAGCCTGATCTGATGGTTAGGACTCACCTAAACGTGGGCACCCCAGGTTGCTTGATCTTTTCTGGTGATGGCACTCTCTTACGGAGTTCACCTGCCTTTAGGCTCAAGGACTTCAAATAAATACTGGAGAACTGGTCTAGAGCTCAAGAGTGATTTATTCTCCCCATACCAAGGACATTTTACTACATATAATTATGCCTCCCCTCTTCTTCCTTCTTCTTCTTTTTAACTCTAAAATTCTCTTCATTATCTATTTCAAATTGATTTTAGTTCAGTCAATCTAGTTCCCCTTGTTGAAACATTCCAGTCATTTCAAGCCCTTCAGACATCTTTGGTTCTGTTACTTCACTGTCCATTTTTGTTTCCTCCTTTTCTTTTTAAAGCTTGACTTTACTGATGGAAGAAGGACATTTGCTTGTTTTTCAGTATGATGTGAATTGCCATCATGGCAAAGGAGGCCAACCATGTTATAGCTCCTGTCACTGTGTAGGCAAGACCTAAGAAAAGGCTGTTACCCCCACACCATGTCAGGGTGGAGAGAACAACTGATTTTTCTCCTTGGAACCTGGTCACTGGGAAGTCTAAGAAGACCTGTTAAGGATCTGTCTCAACACTTCACATTTGTAGTATTGCATATACTGAATATATTAGGTTGACGTATATAAAATTGCGCTTTTTTGTTGGTAAAAAATGGTGAAATATTTAATCTCATATGGTGCAACTTAATCTTTACCAAGCACTGCCCTGTATCTTGCTGGAATGAAAATGAAAACAAGCTTCCCTCTACATAGTTGTAAGCTACAAAAGAGATTCTGACACAGATCTGAACGACTTACAGACAACTGAATAATGAACAAATATATTTAATTTCCTTTGGCAAACCCAAGGAAATTAAAAGAATACAAACCTAAATTTTTAAATATGAATCAGGAGACCCAGGCAGGCTATAGTCCTTTAATAGGCTAAGGTTTGAATTCCTACCTCAGGGAAAATTCTTTAAGGGGAGTGAAGAACAAACAAACAAACAAAAAGATCACAAAACATTTTTGGTGGTCGAACTAAAGGTGGTACATTCATTTGGGTTTTGGCAAGGCCAGTATCCCATGCTGGGGAGAAAGTGTTTGAAGTGGGTTTGCTATCGTTAGCATTCTAATGATGTCATTTTGATTATACATGTGGCCTGAGGTTTTAAAACATCTGGTGCCTTTTGTAAACCAAACTAATAAACAAAGAAAGGCTTCTCATAGCAACGGCACAGGACAGAGGCATTTCCCAGCAAAGCTATTAAAGGGCCTCAAATCACTTGGCAACGTGCTATTTAAAGGCACAAGGAAAATTAGTAGGGAACTAGTTCTGTCTCTCCTTTTCCGTCAGAATTCCTCCTTGTCACCAGGTCCTTGGGTGCCACCTCAACCCATCTGCCTGTTTTCTCCCTCCCTCAGTTCTCTATGAGAGGGTCTTCTCCTCATACACAGAACATCTTTTTTCCCCTTAGAAGTGGTAGGCACTTTCTTAGTCTGGTTGGATGATACTCACACCAGAGCTCTACCCAGGTAGTGCAGGTATAGGCCTGAAGCTTAGCATTGAAGTTCTACGTACACAGAGTTTCATTTGAGAGGGATTAGCATGAAGACATGACTGTGAATGTAGTCACCCAGGGAGAGCATGTCCAGAGAGGAGAAACAGAATGTCTCTGTTATTGGGAACATGCCTCTCCCTCATCCTCCCAACCCCAAAGTCATCCTAACGCATTGTGGTATAGCAGTGCATGAAGTTTTTTTCCTGCTCCTTGAATGCACCCATAACTGCTTTAATGGTAAGGCAGCCCCAAAATTGACAGAATCAGAAGGCCTAACTTGAGAGACTAGTTTTAAGCAACTTTCAACCTCTGCTTAAATTTTTTTGAAGGAGGCCGGGCGCGGTGGCTCACGCCTGTAATCCCAGCATTTTGGGAGGTCGAGGCGGGTGGATCACGAGGTTGGGAGATCGAGACCACCCTGGCTAACACGGTGAAACCCCGTCTTTACTAAAAATCCAAAAAAAATTAGCCGGGCGTGGTGGCGGCGCCTGTAGTCCCAGCTACTCGGGAGGAGGCAGGAAGGATGGCGTGAACCCGGGAAGCGGAGCTTGCAGTGAGCCGAGATCTCGCCACTGCACTCCAGCCTGGGCCATAGGCGAGACTCCATCTCAAAAAAATAAATAAATAAAATAATAATAATAATAATTTTGAGGGAGAGAGGAGTTTGCTGAAATTCTTATTCAAAGAGTTTACTCTTTGATCTGTACCTATAATGCTCCACGAGAGGCAATTTGTGGCTTTCATTTTCATTTTCACGGAATTAGACACCCTGCTAAAGGAACTAACTGAAGGCATAGCTCCACCTGGTCAGTAAACAAAAGGAGACAAAAAGTTGAGAGGCAGAGATGGCATCTCATCAGTGGGGGCCTTTCTGACTGAGAAATGCGCCCACTTCCCTGTCCGAATGGAGATGTCCACACACCTGTTCTAGGATGGAAAGGAAGAAAAGTTGGAGCAGGGAACTGGAGCACACGCCGTCATTCCCTTCTCCCCAAGAATTTCTTATGCAGCCTCCCTGAAAGGTAAAGAAACTAAAGAGGTGGACAATTTTGTGTTAAAATTGACCCATTAGGGGTCCCATTGAACAACGAGCCAGGAGCCTGGGGAGGATGAACACAGCGGTGCTAACTGGGCTGCAATTTCAAAGTCATGTAAAAGCCCTGGAATGATTCCGCCTCCAGAGAATGCTACCTCAGGGAGAATCAGGAGGAGACTTTAAAATTCAATCTAAAGAACAGAGTTAGTGTAAATTGCATTTAAATATATAATTTCTTAAAGGTAGTGTTTGGTGCCATGCTAAAGTTAAGTTCTGTTTGTTTTCAAATCAAGAGCTACATTTGTATTTTTACATTAAGTGAAAAAATTCAGACTCATATTTAAGCATGTGTCAGCTTGGGCAGCAAGGGAGACACCATCTCTTAAAAAAAAAAAAAAAGAGAGAGAGAGAGAATTAGCTGGGCACGGTGGTGAGTGCCTGTAGTCCAAGCTACTTGAGAGACTGAGGTGGGAAGATCACTCGAAGCCAGGAGGTCAATACTGCAATGAGATGTGACTGCACCACTGTACTCTGGCCTGGGCAACAGAGCAAGACCCTGTCTCAAAAGTAAATATGTAAATAAAAGTAAAAATAAGCATATGTCTCCTAAGTTGGACCATATATCCCTAATCGTTAGGGCACCATCTCCCACATGCTGGCTTTGTGCCTAAGGGAGGGAGGAACATGGCGTCTTCAGTGTAGAGCCTGTCGCACACTTCATGTGGATTTGGATGAACTGGACCTGTCCCTTGAGTCCAGAGGTCCTGTGGTCTGTGATACTTTTCCCTAGAATAAAAGGTTCTGTAGGCTCAGTTTTAGTAATTTTTAGTCTATATTTACTTATCAAACTCCTATTTTCATAGTCTTCCATCTCCTCCCATCCTATCTGGCATGCTTCTCACAGTTCTTTTTTTAACAGATCTCTAGGCCTGGTATTATTTAATCTTTCTTTTTTTTTTTTTTTTTGAGACAGTCTCAGTCTGTCACCCAGGCTGGACTGCAATGGTGCGACCTCGGCTCACTGCACCCTCCACCTCCCAGGTTCAAGGGATTCTCCTGCCTCATCCTCCTGAGTAGCTGGGATTACAAGCATGTGCCATCATGCCTGGCTAACTTTTTTTGTATTTTCAGTAGAGACCGGGTTTCACCATGTTGGTCAGGCTGGTCTCAAACTCCTGACCTCATGATCTGCCTGCCGCGGCCTCCCAGAGAGTCGAGACTGAGAGAATTCTACAAAAACAAAAACAAAAAAAAAGCAAAACCAAAAACAAACAAACAAACAAACAAAAAAAGCCTTGCTAAACTAACCTTTATCTTCCTAGTTATGTTTCTACAATTGCCATTCTTTGTTCAGCCTAGCATATGAGCACTTAGACTTAGTCGCTTCTTTTTTTAGTCTCCATTTTTCTTGTAAGGGCTCACATGTACATGTAAAGGCATAACATTCATATGCTTTTCTGTTGTTAATCTGTCAGTCCCAGCTTTAACCCCTGGGAGGGAATAGGAGAATTTTATCCTCCCTTACACATGTTTGGTTTTTTTTTTTTTTGGTATACAGATTTGATTGGAAAATAGAAAAGTATAGAATCTCAACAACCAGCAGCCAGGTTTTCTTTCATCTCCAGAAAGAAAAGTGGTATGAAAGGATACTATAGGTTATGTTGAAACTGTAATTACCAGCAGGCAAGCCTTCTATAAAATGGTGTGTTCGATTGAGTCGACCATACAGTTTTTTGAAAGTGGGAAAGGCAGCTGCCCGCATCCACACAATGAAGTCATCATTGAGGAAGCCGTTGTTTCTTGGATCCTTTTTATCCAAGTCATAGATAGGCTTGGGCCAGTTTGGAGGCTTTGTGGTTCCTGTGGGAAGAAAATAAGTGATATGATAGAGAAAAAAAATCATCTATTCTCTTCAGCTTTCTTTAGAATGTAGAGAATGAAAGAACTTCTGCATTCTTGAGGAAATAGAAATAGAAATTATACTTTTAAAAAAAGTGTGTGTGTGTTAGCTACCTGAGTGTGCAACCATGAAAAATAATGGCTTTAAAGATTCTAAAGGAATGATCATGATATTTTCATTAAGTTAATAAAGAGCAGAATATTGGCTGGGTGTGGGGGCTCATGCCTGTAGTCCCAACACTTTGGGAGGCCCAGGTGGGTGAATCACTTGAGGTCAGGAGTTCAAGACCAGCCTGGCCAACATGGTGAAACCTATTTCTACTAAAAATACAAAAATTAGCTGGGCATGGTGGTGCACTCCTGTAATCTCAGCTACTTGGGAGGGTGAGGCAGGAGAATTGCTTGAACCTGGAAGGTGAAGATAGCAGTGAGCCGAGATCGCACCATTGCATTCCAACCTGGGCGACAGAGTGAGTAAGACTCTGTCTCAAAAAAGAGAGAAAAAAAAAAGAGCTGACTATCAAATTATATGCATACTGTGTCTTCAACTACATTCAATGCATATAAAGCATTTAAAAAAATAGAACAAAATGATCATGGTGGTTGCATTCAGTGATAAACATAGGAAATACCTCTTTAAAACTTTTATTGGGAAATATCTTTATTTTATTTAATTTTACTAGTCATCTAAGGAGTGCAAATTAAACCAAGATACCATTTTCATCTAAAAATTGGTTAATATTTAACAACAAAAAAGTGACAACCATTGAAGAGGCAGTAGAAATGAGAACTCTTGTACAGAGCGGATAGGTGCACTAACTTCTTCAGCAATCTAGGAACATGCATTGAATGCTTTAATATTTTGCATACATCTTGGCCCAGAAATTCTGTTTCTAGGAATGTATTCTAAGGAAATAATCATGGCATGAAGACTGGGTTACACAGATGTTCACTGCAGCACTGCATCTAAGAGCTAAAGTTGGAAGGAGAGAGGAGAAATTGGTAAGTGGGAGGAAGTGGAAAGCAAAGGCATTGTGAGCCTGTTCTCAAGCCAGGAAGCCTGGTAGGTTTGGGAGCTGCAGAACTGTTGGAAGCACAGGGTGGAGGGTGGTTCCAGGAGATGAGCCGTTGGGTTTACCGTCATTCTCACACTTCCCACTTTACAGCAGGAGGCATGTTTGTCTCTCCCACTCTATAGGAGACTTGAGAACAGTGTCATCCTCATCTGTGTTTTCATTAGCATTGAGTCTAGTGCCTGGCCCATAGTAGGTATTAAATACATGCTTGATAAAGGGATGAAAGGTTCCAGTTAAATCCGATGACAAAAACCATTAAGAATTGTAAAGAGCTAGTCAGAAAGAGTAAATTGCTTAATGAGAATTGTACTTCCATAAAGCCAGTTCTACTATTTGTAGGATGCTAGAATGCTAAATAGGGAGTCACTCTTTCTCAACTCTGACTACTGACTAGACTATGTTCTAAAAGAAACCCAGACCTGTTTTCTAAGCTTGGGCTATGATGCTTGTAAAAGTGTATGTGGAGTGTTGTTGGGTTAATCTGCTGACATATGTTTCTACACTCATATTCCCTTGAGAAATAATCCTCTGCTGGAGCATCTTCTGCAAATATTGTACAGTCCACTTATTTTGGCTCTTCCCAAGACTCAATCACTGATGCTAGAAGAATTTTGATCAAAATTGAAATTGCCTTTGGCACCTGCACTGTGGACTTCACCTTCTGTCTACTCTGGCCTGAGCTCACGACTGAAGGCAGTGTGTCCTATGAGCCACTGACATCAGAATCACCAGGGGGCTTGTTAAAAATGCAGGTTCAAGCATGTCCTCCCCTACCAACTCCTACTTCTGTGCCATCCCATGTCTTCAGAGAGTATGAAAAGTATGGTCTAAGAGACATCAACTTCATTTTCTAAGTTCATTCGGGTCATTTGTCTTAATCCATTTATTCATCTATAAGCATTTCTTTTTTTAATAAAATTATTTTTTTCTTGGGAGCATAGATTCAAGATGGCCTGAATCTATGTTCCTAAGCATGTCTTATACAAAACTGCAAAAGACCCAATCTCTTTCTTCAAGGATTACAGGCTGTGGGCATGACAGGTATATAAACAGATAATTAGAGTATAATGTGGTAACTCTTACAATAGAGGTAAGAACAAAGTGCAGCAGGAGATGAGAGAAAGCTAAGGACCCTTCGTGTATAGGCCTACGGTTATGTGGTAAGAAAAAGCTACAGAATGTGGCCAAGTCCCTTTTGAAAACAGTAATTCAATTATAGATACAGTGACCATATATATCAGTTTGCCTAGCACAGTCCCAGTTTATGTCTGTTGTTCATTATCTCATCTGATTTAGCTTGTATCCCACACAAGGTACATATAATTTCATCCTTCCAGCATCCAGCCATGATCTTAGCTAGTAATGTGTGAGATGTCCATGTGCAGTGAATGGAATGCTTACTTTTACATATGATTATACATGAAAGTCAACCAGAGACCCTTCCAGTCAAAACATAATAAAACATATCCCTGTAACCCATGCAAGCTGTTAAGCATTCCAGCCAGTTAGGCAATAGTTTCTTTCTGTGTTAGCCTATGAGATGTGTGAAGCTGCCAGGCTGCAAATCAATGGGGTCAGTGAGAAACATGGAAAATTATGGGTTAGGTTATGGATACATGATGCATGTGTGGGAACTAGATACTGAGCAGTCCTGCTGAGAGTAGTTTGAACTCTCTTGCAACAGTGGTTCTGTTACTTTATTTTATTTTATATTTATTTATTTTGAGATGAAGTTTTGCTCTTTCGTCCAGGCTGGGGTGAAGTTGGCTCACTCCAACCTCCGCCCTCCAGGTTCAAGCAATTCTCCTGCCTCAGCCTCCTGAGTAGTTGGGATTATAGGTGCCTGCCCCCATGCCTGGCTAATTTTTGTATTTTTAGTACAGATGGGGTTTCACCACGTTGGCCAGGCTGGTCTCGAACTCTTGACCTCAGGTGATCCACCCACCTTGGCCTCCCAAAGTGCTAGGATTACAGGGGTGAGCCACTGCACCTGGCCTTGTTACTTACTATATGGTGTGACTATATAACTATTGTATTTGGTAACAGTTTCTTATTTGCTAATAATTCATTTTCGCTGTGAAGAGCTAAAAAATGGAAAACACGTATTTCGTGTAAAGTTCAGTACAGTTTTTTAAGATGATTGAACGTTATACTTGCAATACTGGTTGATATTTACCCCCCACCATGGGCACCGTAGTGGTCTCAAATGACCATGTGAAAATCAAAAGATATACATCTGCCAAAGAACATTAGAATCTACTTCAAAAGTTTATGCTTATTTTTTAAAGATTGTGTCCAAAGACAACAATCTGTAGAAATTGCACTTATATGTCATTGTGTGAGCATGACTTTTCATTTAGATCCAATGAATTTCCTTCTAGTTTCACTTTTTTATGACATTTTGTTTTGTTTTGTTTGTTTAGAGACGGGGTGTTGCCATGTTGCCCAGGCTGGACTGGAACTCCTGGGTTCAAGCGACCCTCCTCCCCAACCTCCTTCTCGAGAGCAGAGATTGCAGGTGTGCACAGCTATGCCTAGCTACAGGTTGTTGATGTTTTCTTTTTTTGTAATCAAAGAGCAGCTTTTAATGTGTTGGCTTAGTGCAAAAATAATTTGTAAATAGTTAAATGAGGTCAATTTTATATGAATGTATTCAGATACTTCAAATAGAAAAATCAAATAGGTTAATTATAATAACGATTTGATTTTTGGTTTGATTCCTCATGAAGTCAAAGCAAACCTTTTAGAAGTTCAATCTTTGATGATGAAAACTCTGACATTATTATAAACGTTACTATAAGTTCAGTTACAAAATTCAACAATTGGCCAGGTGTAGTGGCTCATGCCTATAATCCCAGCATTTTGGGAGGTCAGGGAGGGTGGGCCACTTGAGCCCAAGAGTTTGATACCAGGCTGGGCAATATGGTGAAATCCCATCTCTATAAAAAACAAACAAAAAACCCCCAAACAAGTTAGCTGGGTGTGGTGGCACGCACCTCTAGTCCCAACTACTCAGGAGGCTGAGGTGGGAGGATAGCTTGAGCCAGGGAGGTGGAGGTTGCAGTGAGCTGAGATTGTGTCACTGCACTCTAGCCTGGGCAACAGACAGAGACTCTGCCTCAAAACAACCCCAAAAACCAAAAACCAAAACCCCTTAAACAGAATTCAACAATCAGGTTTAAATTGTTTGGTTCTGTAGAGACAACATAACTGCAAATTTGGTGGTGCACAACATCAGAGTAAAGATAATACTGTTAGTAAATTGAGAAATTGACAGAGAAGAAATGTACTTAAAATTAGTCATGGTACATACATAATTCACAGTTGTATCCAAACAGGCTACAATATTTTGTTAATCAAAAGAAGAGCTGTAGTTGTACAAATTCAAGTATTTTTGTATATTAACAGTTAGAAAAACTGAATTTTTTTCTTTTTCTTTTTTTTGTGATGGAGTCTCACTCTGTGGCCCAGGCTGGAGGGCAGTGGCGCAATCTTGGCTCACTGCAACCTCCGCCTCTCGGGTTCAAGCGATTCTCCTGCCTCAGCCTCCCAAGTAGCTGGGGCTACAGGCACCCACCACCATGCCCGGCTAATTTTTATATTTTTAGTAGAGACGGGGTTTCACCATATTGTCCAGGCTGGTCTCGAACTCCTGACCTTGTGATCTGCCCCCCCCTCAGCCTCCCAAAGTGCTGGGATTACAGGCATGAGCCACCGCATCTGGCCAAAAAACTGAATTTTCCTTTGCAAAATTTTTGTAATGACACATGTTAAATTAAACAAATACTTCAATGTGGTATTATGTGTGGTCTCTCATTGTTGGGCATCATCGACCAGACAGAATTTTAGAAGGGTTTGAACCTCTAAATAACTTTTTTCTGTATCAAACCATGTGTCCTACCACAACCCTGAGATTTTTCTGTAAATAAGCCCTCTAACTTTGGTTGCATTTTGTTCAAAGTAGTTGAAAATCTTTAAACAAAGTATCTGAAATATGGAATACCAAAAACTCTAGTTTTAGAAGATTTAGAGAATTGTAATTATTGAAAACCACACTTGCAAACAAGAAGGCATTGAAATTTACCCCTAAAAGAGCAAGGGAATCATTGAATATACTACATAATGGGAGTTCAAAATATGTATAAGATTTAATTTTAAAATTCTGTAATTATGCTTTGGAATATCTCGACGTATGTGAAGACTCTTTTGATAGTGCTCTTATTTATTTATTGTTTTTATAGAAACAGGATCTTACAGCGTTTCCCAGGCCAGTATCAAACTTCTGGCTTCAAGCAATCTTCCTGCCTTTGCCTCCCAAAGTGTTGGGATTACAGACACGAGCCCCTGCACTTGGCTGTACTTCCAATTGGACAAAATTTTCTGTGTCAGAATGATATTATATTGAGAAGGTGTAGGATTTTATCTACATTTCATGGCACTCCAAAGAACCAAAATGAGAAAAAAAACTTACGGGAAGTCAAAAAGACAGTGCTTATGTCAATATTTGGGTTAAAATAGTAACATACTTCCATAAAAAAATTAGAATTGAGAATATCCTCCATTTAGTAAAATTGGCCATAAACATTTCTCAATAAAGGAAGTTAGGGTCAAAGGAAAAGAATCAGCTAAAGATGTAAACAATTTCCAATTGATTAACCATTAAATGAGACTTTAAAAAAGATTACAGGCAAGGCATGGGGGCTCATGACTGTAATCCCAGCACTTTGAGAGACTGAGTCAGGAGGATTGCTTATTTATTTATTTATTTATTTATTTATTTATTACATTCAAATCCTTGTCTCAGGAGCATTATTTGAGGCCAGGAGTTCAAGACCAGCCTTGGCAACATAGTGAGACCCTGTCTCTACACAAAATTTAAAAATTAGCTGGGTGGGGGCGGGGTGTGGTGGCTCACGCCTGTAATCCCAGCACTTTGGGAGGCAGAGGTGGGTGGATCACCTGAGGTCAGGTGTTCGAGACCAGCCTGATCAAATGGTGAAACCTTGTTTCTACTAAAAATACAAAAATTAGCCAGGTGTGGTGGTGGCATGCGGTGGTGGCATGTGCCTGTACTCCCAGCTACTTAGGAGGCTGAGACAGGAGAATTGCTTGAACCCGGGAGGTGGAGGTTGCAGTGAGCCAAGATCCCGCCACTGCACTCCAGCCTGGGCGATGGAGCAAGACTCTGTCTGGAAAAAAAAAATTAGCTGGATGTGGCAGCATGTTCCTGTAGTCCCGGCTACTTGGGGTGGCTGCTGAGTGGGAGGATAGCTTGAGCGTAGAAGGTCAAAGCTGCAGTGAGTGGTCATTGAGCCACTGCACTTTAGCCTGGGCAACAAAGTGAGACCCTGTCTCAAAAAAAAAAAAAAAAAAGTTACAATTTTGTGAAAAAATTAACAAGGCTTTGGTAAAAATATATAAATTCATTAGAAAAATATACAGGTATGTAATGAAGACAGATATGGCCAATAAACTCATTAAAGCATGTGAGTATGTATGAATAATAATTATTCTGCTTGTTATCCCTTTTTTAGATTTAATTTTATTTTTTAAATTTGTAAAAATTCACCTTTTTCTGTGTAAGAGCTGGTAACTAAAAATAAAAAATGAAAATAAGATTTACATTTTACTTATTTGTTTTTGATATATTTGTACATATTTATGAGGTGCATGTGAAATTTTGTTACATGCATAGAATGTGTAATGATCATGGTGTATTTTTTTTTTTTGATGTGCCACTGGATTTGATTTGCTAGTATTTTGTTGAGGATTTTTGCATTCGTGTTCATCAGGGATATTGGCCGATAGTTTCCATTTATTTTGTTGGATCCTTGTCTGGTTTTGGTATCAGAGTAATAATGCTAGTCTTGCAGAATTAGAGAGTTATAGAAAGTTCCCTCATCTTCAGTTTTTTGGAATAGTTTGAGGAGGATTGGTATTAGTTATTCTTTATACATTTGGTAGGATATTGCAGTAAATCCATCCAATCCTGGCTCTTTCTTTGTTGGAAGATTTTTTATTACTGACTCAATCTTGCTCCTCATTATTTGTCTGCTCAGGTTTTCTATTTTTTCCTAATTCAACTTAGTTCAAACTTGAACAAGTTTGAATCTTTATTGAAACTTAGTTCAAACAAGGTTGTATGTTTCCAGGAATTCATTTCCTCTAGGTTTTCCAGTTTGTTAGCATAAAAGTTTGTTAGCTGTTCGTAATAGTCTCAGATGATCTTTTCTTTCCTTGTGGTATCAGTTGTAATGTCTCCTTTTGCATTTCTGATTTCGCTTATTTGGAGCATCTCTCTTCTTTTCTTGGTTAGTCCAGCTAGTGATTTATCAATTGTTTTTGTCTCTTCCACATAACAAATCTCAATAAACGTTTTAAAACTGAAATCATACCAGGTATCTTCCTGGACCACAGTGGAATAAGACTAGAAATCAGTTCCAAGAGGAACTCTTGAAACTGTACAAATTAACATACTCCCGAACACATTTCTTTTTGATTGGGATCTGTTGCTGGAGAATTATTGTGTTTCTTTGGAGGTATCCTATTTCCTTGGTTTTTCATGTTTTCTGTATCCTTCCATTGATATCTGTGCATTTGATATAACAGTCACGTCTTCCAATTTTTAAATTTTGCTTTTATGGGGGAGGATTTTTTTAAAAGATATGTCTATAGTGTTGGTTGGGGAGGGCACTTTGGCGTTGATTCTGGGTGCATGCAGTAGGATAGTTTTTTTTTTTTTTTTTTTTTTTTTTTTTTGAGACGGAGTCTCGCTGTGTCACCCAGGCTGGAGTGCAGTGGCGCGATCTCGGCTCACTGCAAGCTCCGCCTCCCGGGTTTATGCCATTCTCCTGCCTCAGCCTCCGAGTAGCTGGGACTACAGGCGCCCGCCACCACGCCCGGCTAGTTTTTTGTATTTTTAGTAGAGACGGGGTTTCACCATGTTAGCCAGGATGGTCTCGATCTCCTGACCTCGTGATCCACCCGCCTCGGCCTCCCAAAGTGCTGGGATTACAGGGTTGAGCCACTGCGCCCGGCCAGGATAGTTTTGAAACCTCCTTTGCAAAATTATAACAGTAAGAGAAATCTGACATGGCTGACTCTATCTTGCCTCTAGCCCCACAGGTTGGCTGCCCCAGCTCATTCCTGGGCGTAGGCAAAGTTAACTTTGGGAGAATAATAGTTTGAGTGATAATAGTCCTTTCTCAAAATTAAACTGTACTTACAAAACTAACGAAAGACTGCCAAGTTAGGAGGATGAGAGGGGCTTGAATTCTAAATAATTACCAGCCATTATTTGGAAGTCATAAGATTTGCAACTTCCCCAGTTACTTGCAGATAGCATCACTATTGTGGAACCTGAGGTTGGCCTTTTGAGATGTCTTTTCGGGTTTTTGCATTTCTGACAACTGGATGGTCGCACCTGGACCTGCCACACAGTCCTGTGGCCTCATCCCGGAACTGACCCAGCACAAGAGGGCAGCTTTGATTCCCTATGGTTTTATCTCTGACCCAACCAATCAGCATGTCCCCTACCCTACCTACCCCTACCAAACCATCTAACCCCTAACCTCCGAGCCTTCATGGAGATTGAGCTGAGTAATAACTCCATTTCCCGTGTGGTGTGGCCGGCCTCAGATCAACTAAAATCTTGCTTTACTGCAATGACATGGTCTCAGTGAGTCAATTTTGTTTATGGAAGGGCAGGAAGACCCTTTGGGCAGTTACAGTGTTTGATTTCTTTGGCTTTAAACAGCATCCATGGTATCAGTGATTTCTTCTGTGGCTGAGTGTGGTTGTTAGTGGAGGCTGTGGTGAAGTTTTGCTGGGAACTAGGGCACCAGGTAGGCCAGTGTTTGGGCCCCAGTGGTGGCAGCAGTGAACTGAGCATGGGGGTCCTTGGACCCCATGATGTACACTGTGACTAGTATTAGGAAGCCTGGCAGGCTGCTGCTTGGGTCTCCAGAAGGCTTGCTCGGGTGCCAGGAATGGCAGTGGTGGGCCAGGTGGATTGATGGGTTCTTGAGTGTCTGGGCAGTCGATGTGGTGTGGACAATGGCAGTAGCAGTGGTGGGACAACCCTCTGGGACCCCAGTGGTCCTTGCTGGTGTTGGTGGTACCTAGCATGGGTTGGGCAAGTCAGTTGCCAGAGGTGTAGGTGGCATATGTGGGTGGGTGCCAGCTGTGGTGGTAGCAACAGGTTGTGTGGGCCTAACCTCAGATGCTGGGAGGAGTACTCATGTGCCACTGGTGGTAGGCTGGGCTCTGTGGTTCCCAGGCTCCTGGATGATGTGCTCAGGTATTGCAGGGGTTGTAGCCAGGCTGGGCAATGCCCTCAGGTTCCCCAGTGGTACAGGCAGATGCTGACTGCAGTGGGCCAGAGTGGAGTGACCCCAAGGCCATACGTTGGGCTGTAGCCTTTCTAGTGATGAAGGCAGAGTTGTTTTTTTCTGTTTTGTTTTGTTTTTTGAGATGAAGTCTCACTCTGCTCAAGCTGGAGTGCAGTGGTGTGATCTTGGCTCACTGCAACCTCTACCTCCCGGGTTCAAACGATTCTCCTGCCTCAGCCTCCCGAGTACCTGGGATTACATGCATCCGCCACCATGCCCGGCTACTTTTTATATTTTTAGTAGAGGTGGGGTTTCACTATATTGGCCAGGCTGGTCTTGAACTCCTGACCTTGTGATACACCCACCTCAGCCTCCCAAAGTGCTGGGATTACAGGCATGAGCCACTGCACCTGGCCTGTTTTTCTTTGTCATCCAGGCTTTGAAAATACATGGCTGCCCCTCTGCTGGGGCAGATTGCTACCTGTGGCTCCTGTTGCTGTCCAGGCAGCAGGCTCAGGCAGCTGCCCAGGATGCAGTCTGGTATGGGCTGAGCTCTCAAAATGGTGCTGTGCTGCAGCTGCTTAGGACTTTGGAGTTGGTGGGACCCAGCATGAGTTCTCTTTCTGGGGTAATGCCTTCACGTGGTTTCCAGGGAGCTCCCTGTGTTAGTCTCATGGCCGTGAAGGTCAAGGGACTCTCCCATGGCTAGGGTTGTAGGAGTCAGCAGTGGGAATATGAACTGCTGGAGATCTCCCAGTTACTCTTTTCCCTCACTAGGGGGCCTCCCCAGACTTTCAACTGATCCCAGCCAAACAGGTGGCCTTTCTTTCTCTCCTTCCTTGCTTTTGGTGCATCTGTTAGAGTAGGTAGTTAGGCAGGCAAGGGCAGGGCAGGAGAGGCACCCAACCCAGGAATGTCAGGTGACCGTCAGGTGATAGTCAGGTGGTTGTTAAACTGTCTCTGTAAAATAATAATCGGTTGCAGCTGGCGCCAGGGACCAGCAGGCTCCTAGTAGACAACACCTGAAGCTGGTGATCATCAGCTTCTCAATAAAATCTCAGGAGTTGGGTGAGCAGGCTCAAGCATGTGCACTAAGAAGCAAAATGGAGGCGTTTAACTGATACCTGATTTTCCTCTGGGAACATTTGACTGGTAAGGAAAAAAAGCCTCAAATGAGCATATGCACAACTTTAGTAAACCCATGGTGCGTGTGCCCCCACCCCGCCGTCTAACCCCGCCAAATGCTGGCAGGCCATTGTGCGTGCAGACAGCTCACCCCAAGGGAAAATCAAGGGAGGAGAGATGCAAATTCCAGAACCACACCAATGTATATATACCCCAAGTCAAAGGCTGAATAGGGCACTTGGACCTCTTGAGTCGCGTGCTTGGCCCTTTTTCAAGGGTACTTTACTTCCTTTCATTCCTGCACTAAAACTTTTTAATAAACGTTCACTCCTGCTCTAAAACTTGCCGCCTTGGTCTCTCCCTCTGCCTTACGCCCCTTGGCCAAATTCTTTCCTATCAAGTTGCTGCAGACCCCTGTGGATTCACCACTGGTAACGCCTCCCATCACTTCTCTGTTGAATTCTAGTATTCTCTTGTAAGTTCCAAGAGTGATTACCTACTCACTCTCTGTAGTTCCTGTCTGTGGAAGAAGCAAGTACCAGACACATCTAGTCAGCCATCTTGAAGCCCCCCCCAGGACTCAGCTTATGTTCTTTTAATGTTAAGATAATAACTGGAGTAGTTTTTTTTAAAGTGGGTTTAATGTATATGCTATTTTGATTTTTGAATTTTTTTTTTTTTTGTAAGAGTCTTACTCTGTCACCCAGGCTGGAATGCAGTGGCGCAATCCTGGCTTGCTGCAACCTCCACCTCTCAGGTTCAAGCAATTCTCCAGCCTCATCCTCTCAGGTAGCTGGGACTACAGGCATGCACCACCACACCCGGCTAATTTTTTGTATTTTTAGTAGAGACAGAGTTTCACCGTCTTGGCCAGGCTAATCTCAAACTCCTGACCTCAGGTGATCTGCCTATCTTGGCCTCCTAAGAAAATAGTTTTTAATTGGATTATAAGTCCATCAATATTATGTCAATTTATTGATTGAGATATAAAAATTTTAAGTAAGTATATAGCTATTCAAGTGCCCCCTTTCACTCTCTAAAGGGTACCAGTTTGGACAACAAATTACATGTTCATCCTTATTATAGCTGAAGCAGTAAGTGTCTTAAACCATTGTCTATTCCCTAGTGAAAACTGGAAGAAACCAGGGCATCAGTCTTTTCATGTTTTTGATAGGTGTGCATTAGAGATGTTCGTGGTAGGGAGAGTTAGAACAAAAAGGAGTCAACAAGGAGATAAAGAAGGAGGATTCATAAACATTTCTCCACATGTAAGAAACAAAGTTTTCATTAAGAGATAAGTATATTGAGCTACTGTATGGATCTTACCTCTAAATTCATCAGCAAGATTCTTGGAACTTGGATTCTGAAATTTGACATACTTATCTGTCCACCACGTAAGTCCACTCTTTAGCATTGGCACTTTGATTTGTACAGATGAATTAATGTTGTGTGAAAGAATTATGGTGTCTGTAAGGAAATTAAAAATTATGTTAGAGATGCAGTCTAGCAATTTTGCCACCCTTTGAAATGCAGAACCAGACACAGCTGACAAATCAGGGATTTTGCAGACTCTCAACACGCCTACATGCCATGGATGCTGGAATCACAAGACCATTCTTTCCTGCCAAAATTGAGCCAATTATTGAAAAATACCCTTAAGCTCCATTTAACTCATGTTCATTGACTATTCCTTCAGATGTTTGGCAAGAGAGGAATTATTTGCAAATGACATACTGTAAGTCAGTGCTCTGACTTAGTCCAGATGATGTTTACAGAATTAAAATGGAACAAAACAAAAAACTGCCAGTTAGCTTCAGAGGTGAATTTCTGGACATTTAGGTTGTTACACACTCATGAAAGGGTACACCATGGAGATAGGAAAAGTCACCTACCATTGAACATGCTGTTGGCAATAGCACCACAAGGAACGATGGGGGTCTTATTTTCGGACATTTTAAATGGGGCACAGTCCTCAACAGCCTGGATGCAAGAGGATACAGCAATGAGACATGCTTTTGGTAAACTCTCTTAGAATGTTAAAAGTGAGAGAGAACATTGGCAATGTAAATCACCCCCCAATGATTTACTGGCAGTGACTAAGATTACAGACTGCTGTGTGGTTTTCCTAGGCTTCTGGTTCACTTAGACTGGGAAATTTTTGTGTTTTGGAGATACGTATGTGTGTGGATGTGTGTCTCTGTGTTTTTTCCTCATTAATAATACATAGCATACCTAAAATGTCTGCAAGAAGGAACTTTACCTTACTGGCTGTGCTATATATCACGCTAAACCTATAATGAAGTACATTTTTAAAACCTCTTTTTATTGACATGTAGCTTATTTTATTTTAGTGGTTAAAACAGTAACAACTTACTTTTCACTTGTATCACTATCTAATGGGGTTGTGGAGGTGGGGGGGACTTTGTTCCACACAATCACTCAGGGCCTCGGCAATATTGAAGTATTACATTCAGAAAAGTATAAAAATCATGAGTCTACAACTAGATGACTTATCACAGGGAATCCATCCACACAACTACCAAATACATTTTTAAAAGAGTGGTTGCTAAAAATCACTTTAGTATAATAATGTTGCTATGGAAAAAAATTTCATTCTAGCTTTTCTTACACACGCTGAGTATCATCTACCAAGAGTAAAAATGTATAATCATAGGTTTTAAAAGGTATTCGATTAAAGCAAAAGTCTTTTACTCAATCGAATAGAACCTAATTTCCTTAAAGTAGGCTGGATTGAAGGCCCCAATGACAGGAAGGACAATGGTAGTTAGGCTCAGCCACGCTGAGACTAACTACTCAAGGTTGCTATCAAAATGGTTCATGAAAGGATCACCATTCAGTTGGACAAGATTCACATCACTGCTCTAAAGAGGGAAAGTGCTACTTTTCAATAACAGTTATCGTGAATACCCAGTCCCTTCAGTTTACACAAGAATGAAATCAGCATTTCTGTTTTGTAGCATTTGAGTTTATCTTCCATCTCTTCTTTTAGACTGAAAAATCCACTTGGTTTAAAAAAAAGAAAGAATATTATACCAGATTAAATCAAGCCTTACTTTTACATCTTTGCCCACCAGTTGTCTATTACTTCTGGATCGAACATATCGATACAGGTTCTGATAGAAGCCATACAATTTGTAGTACATATAAACATTACCCTGTGTGGAAGAAAAGAAGTAAGAGGAGAGTGAGAAAAATTAACTGGAATATTAATAAACATGGACAGGAAATTTTAAAATAAAAGCACAGAAAAAAATTGATAGAAACTCAAAGCCTATTTATGGGAAATAGAAACCCAATAAATCATTTAAAAAAAATCAATTTTGGGACTGGGCACAGTGGCTCACGCCTATAATCCCAGTGCTTTGGGAGGCCAAGGCAGGAGAATCACTTGAGGCCGGGGGTTTGAGACCAGGCTGGGCAATGTAGCAAAACCCTGTCTCTACAGTAAAAGAAAAGAAGAAAAATTAGGCCGGTGTGGCATGTGCCTATAGTTCCAGCTACTCCAGAGGCTGAGGAGAGGATCCTTTGAGCCCAGAAATTCAAAGTTACCGTGAGCTATGATCATGTCATTGTACTCTAGCCTGGGTGACAGACTGAGACCCTATCTCAAAAAAAAAAAAAAGAAAAAAATTACAGTGGGAAATCCTGGTCTATACAGAATTGTTGGAATAACTAAATAACTATTTTTGCATGTTTTTTTAAGGGCTGCTACATTCTTTGAAAAATTTTTATAATCAAGCATATTTTCAATACATAAAATTTGGTTTTATAAATGTCGTCATTTCCCAGAAATATGAGGAAAAATGCTTTGCTTAGAGGTTGTGGTTGACAGCAAAAATCACGTGATTTTACAGCAAATCCATGAAAAAGAATTTAAAATTCAAGCCATTGAGCATATTTAGGTGCATCTGTACACTGAGCCTGTGAAAGGCATGAGACTGGAAGCTCCTTGCAGTCCCACTCTAGGAATTTATTTATTTATTTATTTATTTATTTATTTATTTTTAATTTATTTTTTTTTGAGATGGAGTCTCGCTCTGTCGCCCAGGCTGGAGTGCAGTGGCGCCATCTCGGCTCACTGCAAGCTCTGCCTCCTGGGTTCATGCTATTCTCCTGCCTCAGCCTCCCAAGCAGCTGGGACCACAGGTACCCGCCACCGTACCCTGCTAATTTTTTATATTTTTAGTAGAAACGGGGTTTCACCGCCTTAGCCAGGATGGTCTCCATCTCCTGATCTCGTGATCCACCAGCCTCAGCCTCCCAAAGTGCTGGGATTACAGGCGTGAGTCACCACTCCCGGCCTAGAATTTTTGTTTTTTTAAATCTCTAGGATCTAATGCAGTACCTGGCACATAATACTTGCTTAAGAAATGGTGAACTATTTGTTATAGAGAAAAAGATGGAATAATTCACTGATCCAAAAGAAAGAAGGTGATTTTCACCCTAGCAATAAGTAGCCTGTTGTCCGGAGAGAGATGCCTTTCACGTATGCTGCCATGTAAGTAAGGCTGCCCAGCCACTACCTACCACCATGGTTCTACCTTCATGGTAATATATTAAGGCCCTGGAAATTCTCCAGACAGACTTGATATAGATTTTATTAATAGCACATATGGAAATATCCATATGGATTTAACATATTCATAGATTTTACTAACAGCACATATAGAAATGTCCCATGTAGCTGTTTAAAATGAATACACTCCATACCTCCAAAAAAATGAAGACCTGAATCCAAAAATATAAAAGCCTAAATTTTATTAAGTGCTTCCCATGTGTTAGGTGCTATATTCAGTGCTAGAAGTACAAAAGCATTCCTTTGTAAGTCCCTGAGTCCATTGATTCTTTTACCCTGTGCAAAAACAGCATTTTGGAAAGGCTTTGGCCTTATTTCCTAAGGACCTTAAGAGCATCTTCTTTAAGATGAGTATGGAAAATGGGAGGTGGTACCCATGGTAAACAGGGAAGGAAAGTCATGGTAAATGTGGCCAGCTTTAGAATGCAAGAAAGGCTGAAGAGCTCAGTCACTTGTAAGAGAATAATTTCTGGAACACTGAAAAAGGAGATGCTGGGCCATGGCGAAGAAGCAGGCTGCATCGTAGTCAACAGCGAGTGTTGGCATGAAGGCAAGCAAGCCAGGCTTAGTGGGAAGGACCCATTACGTTTCCTCATCCAAAGCAGGAACCACTATTGTTGACCCATAACGACAGAAAATATGAAATCCACAGACTGGAACTTACCATACATTTTCTTGGAAGCTAAAAAGAGAATTCTGCTTAATCAGAGCTATATGTTCACGTAAATGACAAAATAAACAGGCACAGAATACTCGGCACACTAGGAACTGGGGCGTTTCCATAACCTCTTTTCAGTGATTCTTTGTCCAAGATTTAGCTGAACGAGGCCTCCAAGATCATCTTCTTGATGGTCCCTGGAGGCACAATTCACTTTATGGTGTTTCTTCTCTTTAAATTCAGTGGCACTTGGTGCAGGGTTTCTTTGCTTATTTTAAGACAGAGTCTTGCGTGGATTCATTGCTGTGGTTCCCCAGTGTCATGCATGGTAGCTGCTGAGCTGAAAGCCCTGTGATTGCTCTAAGTAGTTCAGTTGGGTTTTTATGAGAAGGCTCTGCCTGAAGGGAATGGTTAGCAGCTGGTAACACTTCATTTGCTGTTTTAGTTTTGAAGGACACTGACAGATGGGAATTGAAGCCCTTTTGGATTTTTTTTTTTTTTTCCAAAAACTTTAGCATTCTGAGCCCTCAAGACAAAAGGAGAGAGGAAAGAAGAAAGGCAGGAAGGAGGGTAGTGAGAGAGGGTGAAGAGAGTGAGGGAGGAAGGGCCAAGACTGCAATGCATTCTTAAAGTTTCAGCAAGGCTGACAGGAAATCCCCAAAGACACCCATCAGAAGAGTCCCCACTCCCAGGAAAGAACTACCTCGATGTTCCTGCTGTGCTCAGTCACTGGCTGAGGTGTCCGTGGAAGCATGACCTTGGTGCAAACACACAGTGATTTCAGAGCACAGCAGCTGGTGATATCCCTCAATTACACTCCCTGCAGTAGATCTGAGAGGAGCCTTTTCATGGCCTTCACAGTCTTACTTGTTAGTCAAGACTTAATCAAATGAAAAATTTGATTTCCTTCAACTCTTCAAATGTACTTTAAGGTCCTGTCCTGTTTCTGGACTCTGCATCTTTCCCCCTGCAGCATCCTCCACACAGACCCGGTCACCCATCCTTCCCCTTCATAAGTGACTCTACATGGGCTGAATCTAGGTACAGGGCGGCCTTCTCTTGAGCTGCTCACTGAGCATTCTACCTCAAGCCCTGCTCCCACCTCAAATTCAGCTGGTTCCAAACCAGACTCATCACCTCCTGAAAAATATTCCTCACTTCTCTCCTCCCCTCCCTCCTTCCTTTTCTCTTCCCCTCCCCTCCCCTTTCTAAGGATCAGCGCTCTCCCAACCTCCTCCTGCTCCTTCCCCATTTCCCCTCAGAGGCTTTGCCCAGTAAATCTCTCGGATGTCTAACCCTGTCTTGGCATCTGCTTCTCAGAGGACTTGACTAACGTGAGACTTAAATCAACCCGTGAGTGGGGACTTCTCTCAGTATTTCTTTGGTATTTCTCACAGTGCCTGACAGCCAGACTGTCCCCTTGGGAATTAGGTAATTGCACATGTGGAATGACTTGGGGAGACCCAGGGAAGGTTTCCCCAAGTGTGTGACCCCTGACACCAACCTACTGTGTGACCTTAGCCAAGTTACTTCACCTCTTAGCCCATTAATTTTCTCACTATAAAATTCGTGGTTCAATTCAATGTAAATTCACACACAGTCCCTGTGCTGATATTTAGAGTAAAACCTGTTTGGTAGATAAGATTTATGTTACAAAGTTGGAAAGGTAAAGAATTGTGCAACTTAGAAACAAAGAAACAAAGGAGGAGAATAATACTCAAAAAGGAGGGAGGGGATATGAACTCAACACTCTTTCGGATTCACCACCACCATCCTGCTTTATTTTTTATATTTTCAGTTTTGGAAAGCATTTCATGGAAATTGTGAACTTACTTCTAAGTGTTACATAGGAATAGATCAGTGTAAAGTCAACTGAAGTTTCTTGAATTTCACCTACCATCATTTTTACTGAAAGGTAAAAGGGAATAGAGCAGGTGCATTCTTTGTCAAAATTAGAGGCATTTTCCCGCAGTTTTGCACAATTTGCACATATTCTTGTGTAATTAATCTGTCAGGCAAGGAAAAAAATGATTAATTAAAAAGTTACATGGGTACATATCTTAAAATTCAAATCTGGAGTCCACCCAAGTCTCCGCCTGTCTGGGTCAGGCGCATAGTCTGGGACATGAATGCGGCAGCCCATGTGTAGGGCCAGTGTTTCTGGGGATGTTCAGGAGGTGTGGGCCTTCCCACAGTCTTTTATCTGGGGACTGGCAGCATTTTGCCACTGGCCCAGAGTTCAGTGTTTCTGTTGCATATTTATATAACCTGTTGTGATGAAGCTTTACCCCCGATCACAAAGAGGTGTCAGTTGCTAGGAAGGTATTAGTCAATGACTCATGAGAACTAGGCTTACAGCCTGAGTCTAATCAACTTTATGGGGAAGTCACTTCACTGTTTTTCCATTCTATTGTATGGAAAATATTTATACTAGTGAATTATTCTACATGGCATCCAGAGGAAGTTATTAAAAATGACCAAACAGAAAAAGAAGTGTTTCCAAAATGTAAGATTATTGACATATGTTGAATTATTCTAGTCCTAAAATGCTGTTGCATTCTGTTTTTTAAAAGTAAAATTCTGTGAAAAATAGTTTAATGGACTCTTTAAAAAAAGGAAAAAAAAAAAGGGTAGTATGTCCCAAATGGGTGGCTCCTGTGAGCTCTGGCTGAGGCACTGAGTTCTGTGAAGATGCAGCTAGAAGAGTAAGGAGGAGAGGCTCCGGAGGGTGTACACGGGGCTGTACTTCTGCCTGATCTGCAAGAATGTTCATCTCAGGGGCCCTGGGGCTGTCCTGGGTGCTGCAGTGGGCTGCTTCTGCCTTGCCCTCACTGTGTTGAGGAGTGATTAGACGATTATGGGAGTGTGAGGAGCAGGGAAGCAAGGGAGTGGCTTTCTCCTTGGTAAGGTGCTAGTAGAAGTTAGGATTCCTTTGAAGGGAAGACAAGGAAGACAGAAGGAATTTTGCATACTTGTAAAGCTACTAAGGGTTTTGAAGCCCAAAGGTGAAGTGTGAACACTAAATTGAAGATTAGTGAAAATGCTACACTTCATTGTACTTAGATGCTTATATGTAGCTAAATAATTCTTTAAATACACAGCAAGACTTGAACTATTATTTTGAAAATATTTATGCCATTTCTGTTGGTGGACTACATTTCAATTTATGAAAAGCATTAAAGGACAGGGCCGTATCCCAATGGAGAGACAGCATACTGAATGGTGTCTGAGGAAACTGGGGTTCTAATTCAGCCAATCTCTGACCTTGAGTTAAGTGCTTAACCTCTAGGGCCCACATTTTGCCCATCAACATCATTTCATGCAGCAATTAATTGATCTGTGAGGTCACTGTAGTAGTATACATGCTACTTCATGAATTCCTCTTGTGAGTTCTGTCAATGTAGTACTCAAGAAAATATTTCATGATCAAATAATTTTTGAGTAGTTGATACCCATGGTGCTTTTTGGCCTAAAAAATATCCCTTATCTATTGTCTATGCAATGACAGTATCCTCAGTTTGCTGCTTGAGTGGACTTGTACATGAATAGCTATGAGATGGAACAATGATCAGTCTGCTTCTCATAGAATTTTGGAGAGGCAGAAACTATTCTTGTTTAAAGTGAACTGCAGAGAGAGAACATCCTTGTGCCCCAGGGCTAAGTGAGAAGAAAGGCTCAGAAGTCTTTTCTATGATGTCTGTGCCTGATCACATTGGCCTGGAGTGTGTACTCTATATTATCACCCAATAAAATGAAACACTGGTTTTTGAGTATAAAAGTGAAGTGTCAGAAGCAGTCCTATCTGAAGCAACTAAAGAAACAAAGTTAGTTGGAAAATGCCTGTAGATTTCATGAGATAAAAGCATTCTGTTTGTGGAGTGGCCATGGCCAATAGTTGGTATGGAATGAGGTCACCTTCTCATGCATGGGTACCTCTTAGTGAAGGCTGCACTCCACAATGGGTGGGTGGGGGGCAGGGTTGCAAGGGAGGAAGAAAGAATGACATGGGAAGGAAGAACCAGAATGAAAGGGATTGGTGAGGAAGAAAGTAGAAAAGTAAATTGCATGAACTCTGTGGAAATGGACATCAACGTTGTAAGCCCATTCCTTTGCTATCCCCTTCAGCAAGGTAAGGTTCATCTCCTCCTGCCATTTTGCCTTTGCCACATGGTGGAGGCTGGTGGGGGTTTACATGTAACACTGGAGGTCTTGCTGTCATTTAATTCCCAGGGAGATAAGCTCTGGGAGCTGGAAGTGGGGAGGAAAAAATGTTAAGTAGAGAGGCAACAGAGCAGTGTGCTTTGGGAGGAGGAGTAGAGCCTGAAAAGACATTTTCCTCTTTGGGTTCTGCACTATCTGCCCTAGTCCATTCTTTCAATAAGTGTGTGCCTATCACATACTGGGCAATGTGCAAGGAAGCAGGTGGTGATGCAGTAAACAGCCAGTCATAGCTAAGCTCTCTGTTCTTACTACATACTATTTTACCTATTCTGTTCTCAGCTCATTGAGGGCACGAATCCATTCTTCCTCATCTTACTCTTCTGCATAGTCAACAGAACCCTTAGGCACCTTCAGATACTCATAAATTTTATTTTATTTTGAGATCTAGTCTCGCTGTGTCACCCAGGCTGGAGTACGGAGGTGCAATCTTTGTTCACTGCAACCTCTGCCTCCCAGGTTCAAGTGATTCTCCTGCCTCAGCCTCCTGAGTAGCTGGAATTACAGGCATGCACCACCACGCTTGGCTAATTTTTGTATTTTTAGTAGAGACAGGATTTCACCATGTTGGCCAGACTGGTCTTGAACTCCTGACCTCAGGTGATCCACCCACCTTAGCCTTCCAAAGTGCTGGGATTACAGGCATGAGCCACCGCACCCAGCTGACACTCAAAAATTGTAAACTAATGTTGGTAGACTTGGCCTTCATCTTAATTTTGCCAGTAGCCATGTGGGGAGAGGGAATAGATCAGCTTTCCATGGTTACTTCTTTCAGAGTGGAGCTCATGTGGTCTGGGATGTCCAGAAATCTGCCTGGAGTTGATATGGATGAAACATATACTCAATTCATTAGATTGAATATGGGCATGGCCAATCAAGCCTTAGACTAGCTCTTGTCTTCCCTCTCTAGACCAGCTTCGGGGATTCTCATCCTCAAACCGCTTGTTAAATTGGCAAAAGGCTTGTTCCTGAGAGGTCTGCCCTCAGCATCAGCTTTTCTCACTCTGAGTAGAACTTAGTTTTGCTAAATATCCTTAAGATGCCAGAAAGACTTGGGCTTTTGTCTTTCCTGGATCTCAGAGGGAGTTCATCTGCAAAGGGAAAGACACAATGCTTGAAAGTGGGGCAGTATTGAAGATCTGTATCTTGGACACTTTGCTCTTTTTATCAACATGACTCATGGGTCTCTAGCAGTCATGTGGCCTTGACTCTTCTTCTGCCTCTATTAGTCACTTGCTCTCTTCCCTGCCAGCATAAGAAAAGAGCTTCAGCCAGGCGCGGTGGCTCACGCCTGTAATCCCAGCACTTCAGGAGACCGAGGTAGGTGGATCATGAGGTCAGGAGTTCAAGACCAGCCTGGCCAACATGGTGAAATCCCATCTCTAATAAAAATACAAAAAAATTAGCCAGGTGTGGTGGCAGGTGCCTGTAATCCCAGCTACTAGGGAGGCTGAGGCAGTAGAATTGCTTGAACACGGGAGGTGGAGGTTGCAGTGAGCCAAGGCTGTGCCACTGCACGGCAACCTGGGTAACAGAGCAAGACTCCATCTCAAAAAAAAGAAAAAAAAAAAAGCTTCTAATTTTGTCAGTCCCTTGTACACAAATATGTCTGAGCTCACTGGCATGAGAGTAACTGCCCTGAAGAGGGAGCAGGGATGAACGAAGCCACTCTACACGGACTCTGTCACCATCTGTGACTGCCAGCAGAAAGAGGGATGTTCCCGTCTTATACAGACGCTCTTGAGGGGCTGTGTTCTCAAACTGACCATACTCACGTATGGTGCCAAAGCTGAACATTCTCAGAAACTGCATTCAGAACGTAAGATGGGACAAACCTCTATTTCCTGAGTGCTCCTTGCAGACAATATAAGGATGATGCCCATACAAAGGCAGAATATTCCTGTTGTGAAAAAGACAAAGAGGACTCTCCTGGCCGTGAAATACAGCCGGTGGGCGGGTAACTCCTGCTGCTTCAGGGCAGAGTTGTCTGGCAATCTGGACAGGCAATGCTGTGGTGTCTCCTCCATTTTGGTCCTGCAGGTGACTCAGATACTTTTGGGACAGTTAGAACATTTTTACTCATAGTCATACCACATAATGGTAATGTGAAATGAATTATGTGAACCCTTCCTTTGAAGTTGCAAAGTCTTTCTGCTTCCTGGATTATTCCTTAACCAGACCTGGTATTTAACGGGAGCTCAGTTCTCTCCAACCAGCCATTACTGAGTATAACTGACTTAGGCTTAAAAAGGTTCTTGTGCTAAATGTCATGCCTAGGATGGATAGTCCCCGGCAAGGTCTGCAGAAACCAACATCTGGTGACACTAGGAAGCAATCACGATGGGCTATTTCTGGGATTTGGTGAGTAATTCAAGGCAAGCCCTTCCTGAGAGGTGGAAATGGATTTATCTTTAGGAACTTGCCTAGATCCTTGGAGATTAATACAAAAAAATAAAAGTTAGGGCTGTCAGCTTTTCTCCAAATGTGGCTGTGGCTTAACATGAATAGAAACTAAATTGGAAAAATGCTCTCAGATCATAGCTAACTTTGCTATTTGTGATAATGAGGAAGAGAGCAGCAAACAGGGAATTGTAGAACACAGATGTCTCATTTCAGCAGCTTCCAATTTTTTTTCATCCATAAAAAAGACTCTAGTAGAAAATGCAGATTAAAAACATCTCCTCCTAACCTCTCTTAAGTGCATGCTTTGGAGTAGCCTGAATGAGGCAAGAGAAAGGAAGAGGAAGATAATCAGTGAGATGTTCAACATTGAAGTACAGTATTAGGTCTGGTTTTGGGTTTTTTTCCCTTGTTAGAAATCCACTAACATTATTTTCCTTAGGCCATTAGTAATTAATAATTACTTTTTTTAAAACTGGCATTTAAGATTTAGAATTAGAATTTTTAAAATTAGGGAGCATGTGAATTTCTAATCTAATCTTCCCTTTTAATTTACATTAGACAGAGAAGCCATCCTGGACTATTTTTGTATCAAAGAAAGTAATGACTTTGGCAAATGTACCTGGTTTGAAAGAATACAAAATTGATGCAAATGCTTACATTAGGAAGTTTCCAATTCAGAGTTAAACCTTTCCACTTACAAACTGTGTAAAGAGCAAAATACCAATGGGAAATTTTCAGCATGACATTTGAATCTAATTTGGAGGTGGCAACTAGTACAGTTGTTGGTGTCAGACAGCCTTGTGTGAGAAGATGGCAGTGAACACTTCTCGTTAACATTTACCATTTGTTTTACTAAATAAACATGGTCAAGAGCTTGGGTTTAAAAGGCAGTAAAAAGCTATGAGATTAGATTATAAGAACAGGGTTGACCTACACAACATTGGGGTATGTTTGTGATTCAAATACTTATTCCAACATTGGATTGCATGGGATTATATTACATAATGCCTAGCAAGAGGGTAATTACAGCAAAAAACCAATGAGAATAGTATTTCTTAGACAGTTTATAAAACAACAAAACCAACTAACCCAAATCCCAGACTAAAAGGAGCTTCACAGGTGGTGTAGTACTCAGGGTTCACCACAGAAACAGAACCAGTAGGAGATTATATGACCATATGTGTATATTATAAGGAATTGGCTCACATGATTATGGAGGCTGACAAGCCCAAAATCTGCAGAGCTGATGTCCCAATGCAAGTCTGAAGGCCAACAGGCTGCCATAGAACCAGGAAGAGCCAATGTTTCAGTTAGAAGGCAGTCAGGTAGAATTCTCTTGGGGGGTTGGGGAGAGTCAGTCTTTTGTTCTATTCAGGCCTTCAACTGACAGGACGAGGCCCTCTCACATTATGAAGGGCAATCCTCTTTGCTCAGGTCTACCAATTTAAATGTTAATCTCATGCAAATATACCATCACAGAACACCCAGAATAATGTTTAACCAATATCTGGGTATCCTATGGCCTAGCCAAGTTGCCACATTAAAATTAGCCATCACAGGTAATAAGTACAAATATTTCTGGGACAATATTCTTGAGAGACAGCTAGATATACATTCTCCAGGTACTTTTACATTCATCTATTTCCCTCTTCTAAATAAATCTACTTTCAATGTGCAAATATACCTTATATGCATTGCCTCTCGATATTTCCAGAACAGGGTTCTTTTTCTCAGCACTACTGACATCTTGGGCCAGATGTTTCTTTGTTGTGAAGGCTGTCCTGTAAGATTGTAAAATGTTTAGTTGCATCCCCGGCCTCTATTGCCCATGTTTGAGAATCACTGTTCTAGATTGATACCAATACAGCAATTTGTTAACAGCAGTTATACTGTGGTATCACTAGAAATGTCAAAGTCTAGGTGCAGTGGCTCATGCCTGTAATCCCAGCACTTTGGGAGGCTGAGGTGGGAGGATCACCTGAGCCCAGGAGTTTGAGGCTGCAGTGACCTATGATGGCACCACTGCACTTCAGCTTGGGAGACAGAGCAAGATCCCATCTCTCTTTTTTTTTTTAAAAAAGGAAAAAAAGGAAAATTTTGAAGTGATTTCTAACTTGTCTTCATTTAAATAGCCTTCTCAGGCATTAGCAGACATTTGCATATTTGGGGTTGCCTTATATTTCATTGTCTTTCCTATTAACTGCTGGGATGAAAATATATATGCTAAATATAAAAATATATATTAAATATACACATACATTATATGGATATACACATACATTATATGGATATACACACGTAATATTCACGACAGTCTCATGTTTTGGTGAATTCATAGCAGCTTGGCAGATTGGTCTGAATTCTGACAGCACAGACTGCAGTGTCTTAATTTGCAGATCTCTCTTCTGATAATAATCATACCTGATGGCTTTTTTTTCCCCATATTAATCTAGGACATGTCACTTGACAGGAAGTTAAATGCCTCTATTGAGAAGGTATGTGGTCCATTTTCTTTCTTACCATCACCCAAGAATATCTCACTTCTTAGGGCTAAAGGGATGAAAATGATAGAGGTAAGTTTAGCGATAGCTTAAATGTTCATTCTATAGTAGTTGTTTTTCTTATAACTTATTGGGCTCTAGTGGGAATCCTGGAGAATGGAACCTACTCCTCTTTCCTCTGAGTCCCTCTCAGTATTCTGGCTTTCGGACCACAGAGGTGCAAAGTGCATGAGCAACAAGTTGTTGGTGTGCAGGCCTGTGTGATTTCCTGGACTTTGACTTGCTAGCCTGTTAGGCTCATTTACAATTTCACAAAATTTGAATTTTATATATCAGTACTGGCATCTGTTTGCTTTCTTATCTCTTGTTTGCTGTATACGCTTCAGTCTCCAGATAAGTTGGGTGTCTTGAAGTGGATATGGGAGACCTGGGTCTGACTTCTGGTTCTGCTACTTAAACTAGTATATGTCCCTTCTCAGATTTAGTTTCATTGTCTATACAATGTGACTTATAACACTTTTTCCTTTGGGACTATTTCAGTGATTAAACATGACAGCTTATATATAAATGAAAGTTGTAAACACAGTGCTTGGCACAGAGTGGGTAACCAATCAACATTATTTAAATGAGTAAGAAAAGTAAGTGAATTTGAGCAACAAATAAAAAACAATACTATTACCTTATAACTCATAGAATAAAATGAGTATCAACGAGTCCATACTGATGTAAATAAATAATTGAACAAACAAGTAAATGGGGGAAAAGAGATAATTATTTCTTAAAGAGGAATTCTGTAATAAATGTAACACATGTTGAAGGAATGAGAAAAATAGAAAAACCATTACAGTAATGGCTGTCGCAGGCAAGAAATACCAATGTTTGCTAGAATTAGCAGGCAAAAGTTTGAGGAAAAACAGATGTTTGTATAGCCTCAAAGTATTGCCCCTAAAATGGATATTAATTACAAAGGGAAAATAATAACTTTATAGTAGAAAAAACTGACAGATACCACCTTAGCCAGGTGATCACGGTTGACATCACTGGTAGTAAGACATATTAACATTATGTACCCCTGATATAATAAATCCAGAAGGACATACTCGCTTCTGTAGTATTCTGGTCAAAAAATGCGTAACTTCAACCAAATCATGAGAACATTACAGACAAATACAAATTGAGGGACATTCTACAAAATACACGATGGATACTCTTCAAAAAAGTATGAAGGTCATGAAAGACAGGGAAATACTGAGGAACTGTCAGTGGTCTCAAGAAACCAAAGAGACACAACAACTAAGTAAGTGCAATGTGGGATCCTAAAATGAATCCTGGAATAGAACAAGGACATCAGTTTATTTGGAGAAATCCAAATAAACTCTGTAGTTTAGTTAATTATACGGTACCAGTGATGACTTCTTAGTTTTGATAACTCTATTATGGTTATACAAGAAGTTAACACTGGGAAAGCTCAGGGAAGGGGATATGGGAATTCTCCATTTTTTAAACTTTTCTATTAAGCCTGAAGTTTCAAAATAGAAAATTAAAAAAAAAATAATGAGTAAGATAACTGTGATTATATTGTTGTCTTTTTATATGTTTACAAAGTGCCAAATTCACTTGATGCTCTTTCTACCACTATCCTGCTGATGTGGTTTGGCTGTGTGTCCCCACCCAAATTTCATGTGGAACTGTAATTCCCAGTGTTGGGGGAGGGACCAGGTTGGAGGTGATTGGATCATGGGGGCGGATTTCCCCCTTGCTGTTCTCAGATAGTGAGTTCTCACGAGATCTGGTTGTTTAAAAGTGTGTAGCACTTCCCCCTTCACTCTCTTGCTGTCTTGTTGCCACGTGAAGATGTGCTTGCTTCCCTTTCATCTTCTGCCATGATTTTAAGTTTCCTGAGGCCTCCCCAGCCATCCTCCTTTACAGCCTGTGGAACTGGAAGTCAATTAAACCTCTTTTCATTATAAACTACCCAGTCTCAGGTAGTTCATCATAGCCATGTAAAAATGGAGGAATACAGAAAATTGGTACCAGAGAAGTGGGACATTGCTATAAAGATACCTAAAAATGTGGAAGCAACTTTGAAACTGGGTAATGGGCAGAAGTTGCAACAGTTTGGAGGGATCAGAAGAAGTCAGGAATATGAGGGAATGTTTAGAAACTCCTAGAGACTTGAACAGTTTTGACCAAAATGCTGATAGTGATATGGACAATGAAGTCCTGGCTGAGGTGTTCTCAGATGGAGATGAGGAACTTATCGGGAACTGGAGCAAAGGTCACTCTTGCTGTGCTTTAGCAAAGAGACTGGTGGCATTGTGCCCCTGCTTTAGGGATCTGTGTAACTTTGAACTTGGGAGAGATGACTTAGGGTATCTGGCAGAAGAAATTTCTAAGCAGCAAAGTGTTCAAGAGGTGGTGTGGCTGCTTCTAAAAGCCTATGCTCATTTGCATAAGGAAAGAGAACTTATATTTAAAAGCAAAGCAGAGCACAAAAGTTCGAAAATTTGCAGCCTGGCCATGTGGTAGAAAAGAAAAACCCATTTTCTGAGGAGAAATTCAAGCTAGCTGCAGAAGTTTGCACAAGAGGAGCTGAATATTAATAGCCAAAACAATGGAGAAAATGCCTCCAGGACACTTCAGAGACCTTCGTGGCAGCATCCCCCTGCCACACAGGCTCAGAGGCCTAGGAGGGAAAAATGGTTTCGTGGGCTAGGCCCTGGGCCCAGCTGCTCTGTGTAGCCTTAGGACATGGCACCCTACTTCCCAGCTGCCCAGTTCCAGCTGTGGCTAAAAGGGGCCAAGGTACAGCTTGAACCATTGCTTCAGAGGGTGCAAGCCCCAAGCCTTGGCAGCTTCCACGTGCTATTGGGCTTATGGGTGTGCAGAAGGCAAGAGTTGAGGTTTGGGAGCTTCTACCTCAATTTCAGAGGATGTATGGAAATGCCTTGATGTCCAGGCAAAAGTCTGCTACAGGGGTGAAGCCCTCATGGAGAGCCTCTATAGGGCAGTGCAGAGGGGAAATGTGGGGTTGGAGCCCCTACACAGTCCCCACTGGGGCACCGCCTAGTGGAGCTGTAAAAAGAGGGCCACCATCCTCCAGACCCCAGAATGGTAGATCCACTGACAGCTTACACTGTGTACCTGGATATGCTTAGGCACTCAACACTAGCCTGTGAAAGCAACCATGGGGACTGTACCCTGCAGAGCCACAGGGGCAGAGCTGCCTAAGGCCTTGGGAGCCCATTCCTTGCATCAGCGTGGCCTGGATATGAGACATGGAGTCAAAGATTATTTTGGAGCTTTAAGATTCAATGAGTGCCCTGCTGGGTTTTGGACTTGCATGGGGCCTTTAGCTCCTTTGTTTGGACCAGTTTCTCCCGCTTGGAATGGGAGCATTTACCCAATGCCTGTACCTCCATTGTATCTTGGAAGTAACTAACTTGTTTTTTATTTTACAGGCTCATAGGTGGAAGGAACTTGCCTTGTCTCAGATCAGACTTTGGAGTTGGACTTTTGAGTTAATGCTGGAATGAGTTAAGACTTTGGGGGACTGTTGGGAAGGCATGATTGTGTTTTGAAATGTGAGAAGGAAATGAAATTTGGAAGAGGCCAGGGTAGAATGATATGGTTTGGCTTTGTGTCTCCACCCAAATCTTATGTTGAATTATAATTCCCATTGTTGGGGGAGGGACCTGGTGGAAGGTGATTGGATCATGGGGGCAGATTTCCCCCTTGCTCTTAAGCTGTTCTCATGATACGGAGTGAGTTCTCACAAGATCTAGTCGTTTAAAAGTGTGTAGCATTTCCCCCTTCACTCTCTTGCTCTCTTACCATGTGAAGATGTGCTTGTTTCCCCTTCACCTTCTGCTGCGATTGTAAGTTTCTTGAGGCCTCTCAGCCATGCCTCCTATACAGACTGTGAAACTGTGAGTCAAACCTCTTTTCTTTATAATCTACCCAGTCTCAGGTAGTTATTTATAGCAATGTGAGAATGGACTAATATACTTGCCACCCTTTTTGCTGGGACCATGCCTCAGAGTTTACAAATCTGCTCCCCATGTACCATCTTCTGGAACCCTCAACACTGCTGTGAGACATTCCCACTTTGAGCTGATGAGATGGGGCTCAGAGAGGTAAGGGGCTTGCCTGAGGTCACCCAGCTGCTCTTTCCTTTCTCCTGAACAGTTACATCAGAAGCCAGTTGGTGACAGAAAAACTCGGTCTGCTCAACAAGGATCACACACAAGCCGGTGATACTTTATTATATAAGAGAGTTGTCAAAAGGACAGATTCATTCCTGTTTCAGAATCCCCACATTCCAACGATCTATCTGCTGACACAGTTAACATAAACTATTTGCTGATATTTACTGAGTGCTTGCAATATATCAGAGTCATTAAATAAGATGCAACTTCTACTGTGAAGACTGGAATCTTCATTAAGACACAGACTTAGAAAAGGCCCAGTTTCAAAGATTCTGACTTGCACAGACTGAGCACTCCCATTTCCAGAAGTTCGAATACCTCCTTTCTTATCTAAATGAGAGAAAAGGAAAAAAAAAAAAAAAGATTAAGATCAAGCAAAAATGGTCTTGGTGAATAAATTCAACCATCAGGACTCCCTGGTATTTACCCAGCTGTTATGGCCAGAATCAGAGAGGGCAAAAGTCCTAACATACATTTGATTCCGAGTTGAAATTTTAAAAATTATTATTATTATTTTGAGACAGAGTCCCATTCTGTTGCCCATGCTGGAGTGCAGTGGCGTGATCTTGGCTAACTGCTATCTCTGCCTCCCGGGTTCAAGTGATTCTCATGCTTCAGCCTTCTGAGTAGCTTGGATTAGAAGCATGTGCCACGATACCTAGCTAACTTTTGTATTTTTAGTAGAGACAGGGTTTTGCCATATTGGCCAGTCTGGTCTTGAGCTCGTGGCCTCAAGTGATCTGCCTGCCTTGGCCTCCCAAAGTGCTGGGATTACTGGTGTGAGTCCCTGCGCCTGGCCTATTATTATTATTGTTTTGTAGAGACAGGGTCTTGCTTTGTTGCCCAGGCTGGTCTCGAACTCCTGGCTTCAAGTAATCCTCCCACCTCAGCCTCCCAAAGGGCTAGGATTACAGGTGTGTGCCGCTATGCCTGGCAGAATTAAAATATTTATATAAATGAAAGAAAAGGTACTATATAAATGAAGGAAGAGGTACTATATAAAACATTAGGTTCATTAAAGTGCAGCCATTCAAAATAAAATGCTATATAAAGGTGTTTCAAGGACTCTACAGTGTGCTTTCTGTAAACAATATTATATACGATAGTTCAGTATAGGATTTTATTGCCTTAGGATAACTGCTAAGAATGACAGCAACAGAATAAAAATAACTATGGGTGAAAAGATGTTTTTGGATATTTGTCATTATTAGAATTAGAAACTTAGTAGATTAGTCAGATTTAATATTATAACTGAAATAATCAACTGTGGCCTCATGCCTGATATCAAAGTTGTTAAACCAGTTTTAAGAAACCAGTCAATTCAGGGGACAAAATGCACAACTGTGTGTGTGTGTGTGCGTGTGTGTGTGTGTGTGTAACTGAGCAAACTGTTTTTTAACCTGAACTGATGTCCGAAATAACTCACTGATGAATTATAATCAGGTTTGGTCAACTGGAGATATAGTTTTATGTGATAAATTAATTCATTCAGCACGTTTGGAAGAGTATTTCCAAGCCTCTTTGATAGTTACTGCCATGATTTGTTCTTGGTTGGTGACTGGTAACCATTTTTTTTTTTTTTCTAACAGCTACTGTGAAGCATCAGGCTAGATTGAAAACCTAGCCCCATGACAGCATGGTAGGTGGCAAGGTCAATTTTTCACATTATGATGATAATGGATTGCTTTTAAAAATATATAATGAGCTAATACTGTGCCCATAAAGGCATTCAGTCATTCAATTGTAATCCACTGAGACATCAAAAAATTTCCCCACCCCATGAAATCAAAATATCTTTCTAAATTAAGTAAGTGGGTTATTGGGGATGTGGAGATGCTGGCAAAGAGGCAAGTTTGTACCCCTGCTTCCCCAACCCGAGCCAAAAGTGCACATAGAAGAATGAAAGACAAAGACGAGTGTGTCTACAAAGAAAGGCACAGGAAAAGTGCAGGTCCTTCAGATCTTCTCGTTTCTCAAAATGGTCCCTAGTGAGGAGAGGCCATTGGTCATTTAAGGAGCAACAGAGCCGATTCCCATGAAACACATGGAAAGGATACAGTTATGTGTAAGGGGAGGAGGTGGCCTCTATAATTATAGTTAGCTCAGAGTTAGAAAAGATAGAAATCATTTCAAAATCTAAAATGTGCTGGCTCCTCATGTCAAATACTTTATTACTGTGTTTAAACTCAAGTTCAAATAGAGAAAAAATGATTAAAAGCAACTGCTGGTTACGTGGTACCTCGGGAATGTCCATCATTCTCCTCAACTTCTGATCTCTCCAGTTCCAGTCAAAAACCAGAAATTTTAAGGGGTTCAAATTAAAGCCACCTGAAAGAGACAGGGAGAGAGTTGCTGCAGTAAAGACCTCATGACATAAGCTTATTAAAATGATTTTTTATTCTCCGGGTTACTTTTTGTCCCATATGTTGTCCTCTCCCCCAGTAACTCATCTCTGCACATTAAGTGCTGCCCTTCCCTGATGGAAACAAACGCAGCACTCTGAGACGTGCTCTTCTTATCCACTCATCACTGCTTCTGAGGAAAGCAGACAAGCTGCTCTTGCTAAGCTCCTCAAATGCTCACATGCTGGCCAAGCCTCCATTTCATGAAGACCCAGAGGCTGTAGTCTCATTCCTGACAGGCATTTGCTAAGCTAAATCCTGCAGTTTTGGGTAGTTGCCTTTTAGAGGAGTTGAGTCCACGGAGTCTGCATGGCTCTGAGGAGGTGAGTGGGGAGAAAGATGAGGACAGGGCTGGGTGGTTCATTTTAGGCAGAAAAGGAAGTCGAGATGAATAGGCTGTATTCAGCTATCCTTTGACGAGGTTGGTAAATCACTTAATTACTCCATTCACTGTTTTCCTGTCTGTCTACAAGACAATTATGGACTGTGAGGGCTGAAGGGGACCTCAGGGATTGTCTGGTCCTCAGATGTCTCACAGTTGGGCATACAGTCAGTTCTTGCCTCTGCTCCAAGCTGTTCCACGTCTCTCGTGTTAACAGTACCTACAGCCTTCCTCTCCCGTGGCACTTCCCCTCAGCTTTTCCTCATGGTATTTAAATATTTTCCTCTTTGCCCCTAATACTTGTTCATGCTGTTTATAATTCAAATGCCTGTTATTAAAAACATTCTGCAAAATTAAAATAAAAATGGTGAACTGGAAAAGACAATGAGTTGATCATCAGTCTTCCCTTAATATAACTGCTGGCAGGAAAGCAATAGGTACAGCCTCTCTGGAATGAAACTGAGCATAATATAACAGCTTCAAAATGCTTTTATTTGATCTCGAATTCCTGACCTCAAGTGATCTGCCCATCTCAGCATCCCAAAGTGCCAGGATTATAGGCGTGAACCACGGTGCCTGGCCAAAATGCTTGTATTTGATAAAATAAATTTCCTTCTATGACCAATCCCAGTGAAGCATCAGAAACATAAACATAGCTACTTGCAAAAATGATCATTGCCATATTATTTATAATAGCAAAAATTTAGAAACAACCCAAAGTCTACCATAATAGAATTGCAAAAAAATAAATTTACAATAGAATATTGTAAATAGCGTTGCTATACAAATGAAAAATTAAACGTGCTTCATGACAAGGAAAGTAAGTCCTCATGAGATATAGCAAGTGAAAAAGGTAGGTTATAAAGTTATGAAATGCAGTATAATCAATCTCTGCTGTATAAAAATAAACATACAAATGTATAGAAAAAAGACTGAAAGGAAATATATTCATTATTAACAAGAGATTGCCTCTAAAGTGACTTGTTTTCTTCTCTGTACATTTTTGCATTTTCCAAAGGCTCCTACAGTCAGAAAATCCCTTTCATTACTAAATTAAAACAATACAATTGTCTGTAATTGTATACATACCAATGTCATGGGATATTGTTCAATGTCTGAAAACTCTCCTTATATATAAACATATAAACATCTTATTAAGTCATAAACAGCTACATATGTGCTACTGGTGTCACTCTGTTAGATTTCCCATTTTTAGGGTGCTGGGACTATTCTCTTTAAACACTTTGTATGTAGCCAAAGACCTGTGGTTAATGAATATTAAACCATTCATCCAATTAGAATCAGAAGTAAAAATTATTTTCATTAATATTGTAAAAATACATCGCCCTTTAAATGATTTTTCCACCTGAAATAAGCCTGCATATTGAGGTCTCACAACTCTGTAGAGATCTGATTTCAATAGTCTGGATAGCTTTGCTTTTTCTCTTCCTCTCTTTCTTTTAAATACAGAGAAGAGTAATCCTGTTGCATGGGGTGGGGGTTGGGGAAGTCTGGTGACACATAAAAAAATCTGGATGCCAGGAGGGACTGGTGGTAAATCTTTAGCTAAAAGCTGCTAGGGAGACAGGAACCAACCTGAGAGTCCATCCTTTGCTTCTCCTGATACCCAGTCAATCACTCCCAAATTTGTGTCTCTTAGAAGGCCTTGATTGCCTCTTAACTTTCAAATGCCGGGCCGGGCGCGGTGGCTCAAACCTGTAATCCCAGCACTTTGGGAGGCCGAGATGGGCGGATTACGAGGTCAGGAGATCAAGACCATGCTGGCTAACACGGTGAAACCCCGTCTCTACTAAAAAATACAAAAAATTAGCCGGGCGAAGTGGCGGGCGCCTGTGGTCCCAGCTACTCGGGAGGCTGAGGCGGGAGAATGGCGTGAACCCAGGAGGCGGAGCTTGCAGTGAGCTGAGATCCGGCCACTGCACTCCAGCCTGGGCGACAGAGAGAGACTCCGTCTCCAAAAAAAAAAAAAAACAAAAAACAAACAAACAAACAAACAAAAACCAAAAAACTTTCAAATGCCATAGGATGTCCACAAGACAAAAATCCAAACTCCTCGGCTTACTGTTCAAGGGCTTTCCTCAAATTTCTTTCCAATTGCATCAACTGCTACTATAGCCCACAAAGTCTCCAAGCAAGAAAGTTGGTCTCTTTAATAAATAGCTAATATTTGCTCAGTGTTTAGGGTGTGACAGTGCGCTGAGCTCTTTATTGGCATTTTGTTTTTATAACAAACCTTAAAGTAGCTACTATTACAATCCCGGTCATTCGTACAAAGAAACAGGCTGAGAAGGGTTAAGTAACTTGCCAAGGTCACAGAGCTGGTAAGTTGCTAGACCTAATATTTGAATCTGGAGGTCTGAGTCCATCACAGGGGCTCTTAACTGCAACACTGTTTTGCCTCCTCCTAATTCCTTGTGATATACCATGTGTATGTGCCTGCTTTCTGAGAATCTCACTGGGCTGTTCTCCCATTCATGGATGCTTCCCCTGACCCTCCCGGCCTATTTCAATCCTCTCCACACTTCAAAGATCAGTTAAAGACCCTGCTCTGCAGATTCAGGCCAGCATAACTATCTCTTTCTCATTTCAACTCCTGTACCACTTAGAAGTGCTCATTTGGCTCTTGGCATTTACTGCCTCATGCTATCGATCTCAGTCTATGTACATTTGGTTCTTCAGCTGGATCAGGAGCTCCCTGAGGAGAAAAGGCTGTAGAACCAGGAAAGCTGGGAGTGATAGACCTTGGGGAGGGCGACATAACCCTCTGAGCTTCAGTTCTCTCTCATAAGAAATAAAATGGCTGGCCTGTAAGGATGCTGTGAGTGCTAAATGAGATAACATATGTAAGGGTGTCAAGCATAGCACTGCGTACAAGTAGGAACTCAAAAGTGTTGTTTCCCTTCCTTGTCAGGGGCAGCCAAATTTGTTACTTGTTGGTATTTGTACAAAACTCTGCATATAGTGGGTTCAAGTAACCCTGGATGATTTTCATCTGGAGAGAAACAATAGTAGTTTTAGCTTTTGGTTGCTCCCTGGCAAATGACCATCTCTATAATGAGTTACTACACTGATGAGCACATTACTTTTAGGTATATAAAATAATGTGAGAATAGCTCCAGACAGTTATTTAAAAAAAACCTCTATTAGATAATACATAAGTAATTTGGAAATAAGTATTGAAAAGAAATCATTGAATCCGCCTGGTAGGTAGAAGAGGTAATAAGATAACTGGCAGGTTAGCAGGTTCTCAGGTTACTGGCTTTGAGAAAGTCGGCAAACTAGAAAAACCCACCAGTGGATATTGTCTAGAATACTTTTGTAAAGCACTCAAAGAGAAACACATTTGGGAAGAACAATTATGGAATGCCCGCATTACATTCACGGAAACTACGTTTTGTTTTAGTATGTTTTATATACCAGCCCTCAAAATGGGAGTCTCCCCGAGACTCTGTGGAGTGAGCGGGAATGCTCAACTCAAGCAGTGGCCGCGCACTGGTGGAATGAAGGCCATGTGACCCACTAACCTGCTTGTAGCAGCTGGAATTGGACTCTGTTTAGGTGGGCACATGTACTTCAGTTTGCCACAGCCCTTATCATTCCCTAATGTGCTATACTTGCTGGTTGGCTTCAGAGATTAAAGGCTGAGTTTCCACTTCCTGAATTAACACAGAGGTCTGGTTTCTGTATATCCTGAATTTAGTTTCTGAGACTCACATGTGGGTAAGGCAAACTCCCAGCGCTGGGCAAGAGTATCACTGCCCTCTTGTCATACCTTGTTTAACAAGTTCTTTAATTCTCCCTGGAGTTCCTACACCCAGGTGCACCACACGCTTCTCCAGCAACTTTACCTGCTCCTGGACCTGTTCCAAGAGGAAAGAGAAGAAAAGGAAGTCATTAAGAAAGTGCAATTTTACACCAATTTCTTAACTTTATCTCAAAGTTAAATCTTCAAGGAATCAAAGGGTCAAGCCTCAGGGACAGAGCATGGCAGAAGCAACTGCTGTAGGGGGGAGGTAGATATGTGGAGGCATAGAATTTAAAAAACTAGAAAAGTGGTTAAATGTTACATAAGGAAGGAACTCAATAAAATACTTGCTAAGGAGATTAGGAGAAGAGGTTGAAAGGAAAAAGCTGAGGTCTGGGAGAGGCCTTTAGGGATCACAGGCCCTTGCTTACCTTTATGTGCTTTGCAAATAATTTTATAACTTTGCTGTCTCCTCTGAATGCTGTCATCGACCTAATGAAAAGAAGTAGGTGAATGCTTAAGAAAACCAACTCATTCTAGGCCACGATGACTACTTAAGTATTATGTCCTGCTTTATTCAAAGGATGTGTGCATATGTGTGTATATATGCACATATGTACACACAAATTCTGAGATTTGCAGGTTAGCCAGTATTTGCAATGAGAGTGGGGTAGCCTTTTATTCAGGTACTTATCTGTGTTGGCTTCACACTGCCATACACAAGGTCAACCTTACTTAGGTTTCCTTGATTACTGAAACACATGATCTGCCTTTCACTTGTAATACAGAATTCCAGTATTTCAGGTCCCTGGCAGAAAATTCATCTTCCAACTGTGCAGTGCAGTTCTCATACAAAATTTGGTTGCAAGAGATATCTTAGAGCGGTGATGTCAGCCCATTCTCTGTGGAGCCAAGGGCATCTACAAAGGTCTGCCTGTGGTGGCCATGAGGGAAGCCGGGGGATGAGACGGAAAGGGGGAAGAAGGCGGGTTTCTATCCTTCTGTCAGAGCTGTCCTTTCTTATCTACTTTGTAGACTAAACTTCTCTATAAAATTTTATAGGTGGAAATGGAGCTTCAGCCAAAAGAAAGAAAAGAAGGAAGGAAAGAAGGGAAAGAGGAAGCAAAGAAGGAAGGAAAAAAAGTAAGAAGAAACCACTGACACAAAGGACTGGCAGAATTAAAGCTATGAGGGCGGGGGTTATTGTAAATGAGGTGATCTGGGAGGTGGGTGTGAGGACTGAGGGGCACTCAAGAGTGATGCCCCCCGTACAGGGGTCAACTAGTGCTCAGCTCTGCCAGTTATGAGGATGTGAGATTATGGGCCTAAGATCCTCTGATTTTTAGAGAAGCCAGAAATTTAGATTTTTATATGTGCAATCTGATTTTAAATATGGGCAAGTCATTCAAAAATTTTTTAGGTGCCAAATACTTGTGGGGTAAACTTAGCCTTTGAGTTGTCGCTTTACAGTCTCTGGCTTACACCAGTAGGACAGGCAGTCCACTTAGTTTCTAGGTAGTCAAGAAGCTAGATCTATCCACATCAATCCAGACCACCAGCTCTGAGGGTGGAGACGACGCTGGTGGCACCTGACATGCCTGCCTTTCTACCTCTACTGTGGCATCAGGTCCTCAGCTGGCACCAACAGCTGTTCTATAAACAGCCACATAACATTATCTGTCCAGGATTCTTGTTGTACAGATGACACTGAGAATGCTGCTATCACTATGTCACAGAGGGAAAAACTGTATTTCTCAGGGAACTTTTTTTTTTCTTCTTAAACCCACAGAATGCCATCAATCTGACAACTGATAGTATTTCCCAACAGATCCTGGCTGTTGGAAAGTGCAGGCCCCCAGTTGGGGCCACTGTTGCAACTGAACAGGGCTTTATGGACGTGAGTTTGAACACCATTTCTAGCTGGCTTCACCTAATTTTCTGTTCTTTACTTTTTCCTTGCTTCTATTTTCACAACCTGTTTTTCATTTGTTGAACGTATTTCTATATATCACCTATATTTGAGGATGACCTAACATGGGTTTACTAGTTTCCTTCACATATCGTTATTATATTTTGAGAAATATTGACCAGTAAAAACATATGAGTTTGCAAAATAGTGAATCATGCTCTACAAGTTCTGTTGCCTCAAGTTTTTACTTACACATAAGCTTTCTCCATGGCAAGGTTAACCAGGAAGACAATTTAAAGTAAGTCATGGCTCTCAGTAGAACAGATGTTCTCACAAAAGTTCGAATTCTTAAATGTTAGTCTTTATGAATAGGGCTTGTTGTGCCTACTCAGAAATCACCTTCTGCAAATCACCTAACCTTGAAATGGATCATAGTATTACTGGGGACACAAAAAAATATTGCAAATTGGTAAATGAAGTGTGACAACATAGTACTTTTATGTCCTCAGTAAGGACTTTATGTACAACAAAAGCTCAAATCAGTTTGATAGCTTTATTTTAAGAGTCCACCTCCAGGCCAAACTCTTTGCCCTTAGCATCTGAAGCTGAAATGAGGTAGTTTTTAAAGCACTGAAAAGTCAATGTGAATTCCCATGATTTTAGGACTGGTAATACAGCTGCCTGGAAGCAGCTGGAATCTTCAAGATCAATTATGTTTAGAGCAGAAAAAATGGAAAGAAACACAAGTCTTTCACTGGGAGATTATATGCTACAAGTTAATGTATGTGCACAATGTGATACAATTTAATGTGTGTCTCCACTTCAGTGGAGAAAGGAGGGTTTGAAGGACTATTAAAGTTTAACAATTACTTTTCTAAATTCGTGATTACATTAGTTCATTGAGAAAAAACAGATGTAAATAACTATTGAGTGTCTAGATTTGCACCTTAGTCTATTTGACCAAGTTCCTCTTCCCTCATGACTTGGATTTTCCTTTGTTTTGTCTCTTGTCAAAGCCTGGCCCAGAGCCAGGCTCTCAGAGAGAGCTGGTCCTAGCAAATCCCGTCTGACTCTCACGGCTCTTCTCTGAAAGCTGAATGTTACCACTGACCAGTGGAAACCTTTTTGTTTATTCTACAAAAACTACAGTAAATGAAAAGGTACGTGAAAGCACTTAGTAAAGCACTGACAAATTATCTTTAAAACATAATCTTTTTTTTTTTTTTTGAGAGGGAGGCTCGCTCTGTCGCCCAGGCTGGAGTGGTGCGATCTCAGTTCACTGCAAGCTCCGCCTCCTGGGTTCACGCCATTCTCCTGCCTCAGCCTCCCGAGTAGCTGGGACTACAGGCGCCTGCCACCGTGCCCAGCAATTTTTTTTTGTATTTTTAGTAGAGATGGGGTTTCACCGTGTTAGCCAGGATGGTCTCGATCTCCTGACCTCATGATCCGCCCGCCTTGGTCTCCCAAAGTGCTGGGATTACAGGCGTGAGCCACCGTGCCCGGCCTAAAACATAATCTTTACCTTTAAATTTTTGTTCCATTTGGAATTTATCTTGTTATAAGCAGTGAGATATGAATCCAACTTTGCTTTTCCAGATGGCTACTCAGTTGTTCAACACCGTTTATTAAACAATCCATCTTTCCCTACTGATTTCTGATTTGTCACCTTAGGCATGTGCTACATTTTCATATGCATTTGGGTCTGTTCCTGAACTTTCAGTTCTATTCCACTCGTCTGATCTGTCATGCATGTGCCAGTTCCATACTGTTAATTATTGAGACTTTAGAGAGTGTGTGTGTGTATATATATGTATATATAATTTGTAATCTCTAGTGATATAATCCTCTCATTAGTATTATTTTTCAGAATTTCTTTGCCTATTTTTAGTTGTATATTATCCCATAAGAATTCAGAACTCGTTTAACCAGTTAAAAAAAAAAAAACAACTCTATTGGAGTTTAACTAGGAATGTGTGAAATCTGTAGGCTATCCTAAGTAAAACAGACATGCTTACAATATTGAGTTTTCCTATTCAAGAATATGGTATACATTTTTGTTTGTTCAAGTTTTCTGCATCCCTTAGATGATACTGTCTGTACATAAGTTTTGATAAGTGTATTCCGTGGTATTCTATCTTTTCTTTTCTTTCTTTTCTTTTCTTTTTTTTTAAAATTTATAATGGAGATGGGGTCTTACTATGTTGCCCAGGCTGGTCTCAAACTCCAGGGCTCAAGGAGTCCTCCCATCTCAGCCTCCCAAAGTGACAGGATTATAGGCATGAGCTGCTGTGCCTGGCTTCTGTCTTTTCTTGTTACTATTTTAAGTCAGATATTTTCTTCTAACTGGTTGTTTGGGGTATGATCTCCTTGCTTTTACCCGTGCTCTCTATAATGTGTGCTCTCCACACAGCAGCCAAAGGGAACCTTTAAAATGATGATTCAGATCAAGTAACTCCTCAAAATCCTACAATGGCATCCTATCTTTGGGGTCTTTTGTGCTTACTCTCCCCTCTACCTGGAATGCTTTTCTTCCGATAGCTGCTGGGCTTTCTTCTTCACTTTGTTCAAGTCTCTGATCAAATTGTCATCTCCTTAGAGAAGCTTTCTGTGACCACCCTTTTAAAAGTAGTCCTGATCTACTTATATCCCTTTGCCATGCTTGATTTTTTCCTTACATATCAGTGTACCTGATGTTATGATGTATCTTCATTTGTTTATTATCTGTCTTCCCCACTGAAATATAAATTCCATGAGGGCAGGGACTCTGTTTTGTTTATTGCTACATCTCCAGCACATAGAACATAATAGTTTGGCATATATCAGTTATTCAGAAAACATTTATGATATGGAATAGGTGAACCTTCCAACCTAATGAGCTCCAGGGCTCGGATGGCTGAGCTGCAGACGATCAGCATCAGGACCGATTTCTTCTCACTGTGGTTTTTCCTAAGTTTTACCCACTTAGGACAGACTGGAAAAAAGACCACAAAACAATTATTTGAAAAATGGCAAAACAGGGCCCACCTCCCAAGTTGAGTATTTCTTCTTTGTTGAGTGTTTAAGCAAAATAAAATACAGTGAGCATGGTTCATTATAATTACAATTATAATTCAATTTTCTGGTTATTGTAAATATTAGATTAAAATGAAGTATCATTAATTTATAACACAAAACAAACATGCCAAGTCCCTAAATGTGACTAATTTTAAAATTAAGTAAAAAAATTTGGAATATTACATTTTTGATATTTTAATTTATGTTTGATACTTCACAATGTTGATTAAATAGGAAATGAATTCTGATTCAGTCATGTTAAATTTTAAAGGGAAATTCAACATAAGATATAAAATGGAACAAACACTTAAAAACAGCAAACATTTACTAAATACTGACATGGTGCTAAGCACTTTACATAGATTTTCTTTTTAGTTCTCATAATCTAGTGAGGTTGATTCTTTTATTACCTAGATTTACATTTTCTGAATTTGACGCTAAGAAAGGTTTATGAACTCAAGTTTAGTGTCATCAGAATTGCTTGTAGTTTGAAAGAAGAATGGAAACTCTCTATATCTAAACTGTTTCATTGCTGGCCATAAATAAATGACCAGTTGATATGAATAATTTAGTTATTGCTGGCTACATATAATACATATTGAAGGGCCAGACACAGTAGCTCACCCTGTAATCTCAGCACTTTGGGAGGCAGAGGGGGAAGGATCTCTTGAGCCCAGGAGTTTGAGACCATCCTGGGCAACATAGGAAGACTCTGTCTCTACCAAAAATAATCAAAAAAAAAAAAAAAAAAAAATTAGCTGCTTGTGGTGACATACAACTGTAGTCCCAGCTACTTGGGAGGCTGAGACAGGAGGATCGTCAGAACCCAGGAGGTTGAGGCTCCACTGAGCTATGACCAGACCACTGCACTCCAGCCTGGGAGATAGAGTGAGATCCTGTCCTTCTCCAGTCTCCCAAAAAATACATTTTGAAAAGAATTAGATTGGCTTCACTATAGCCATGGTCTGAGTTCTAAACATGCAAATAGAATTTCAGAATCTCACAGATGGAACACATATCACATAGTCCATCTTCCCTATTTTTCAGATAACAAATTAAGTCCAGGGGAGTACTCAGTGACTCATCTCAGGTCAAACAGCAAATTGGTGGGGGACCTGGGACTAGAACACCATTCCTTGGATTCCTGGAGCAACAATGGCCTAATGTGTTATAAAACAAAAACGAGACCAAAACCTAAATTTCCAAAGCCAGAGCAAAATAAGGATAAATTTAAATAGATTAAAATCAGAGTTTACTCACTTTCTTTTAGGTATGAGGAAAGACTGTGGGTCAAATCATTGGCCTTGAGGAAACAGGAGTCTAGAAATATGATAAACATGGTATACAGAGAATTTTGTAAATGCACACACACAATCAAAATAGATTATATGTGAGTTATGAGTGATGTATAAGGTTGTAAAATATTAGTGAATTGGGGCCCATTATATATCTTAAAGTGTTGCCTATATTTAAAATAACAGCAGCAGCAACAAGTAAACTTTTAACCTGTCACGGAGCTGCCCGTAATTTCTTAGAGCAGTGAAATAGGAGCTTCTTATATCACTCAGCAGATTAATGAAGCACCTTTATTTTCCAAATCCATAAAATGGGGACTACACAAATGCAAAATGAAGTGGCTAACAAATCTATGTAAAGATGTTCAAACTCACTAGTTATCAGAGAAGTGCATGTTAATATAATGAGATCACACTTTACACACTCACTAGAATGGCAACTATTAGCAAGATGTATAATACCAAGTGTTGTTGAGAATGCAAAGTGATGGAAACTCCTGTGAACTGTAAGTGGAAGTGTAAACTGGTATAGATATTCTGGAAAGTAATAATGCTAATATGTATATACCCTATAATTCTATCACTTCAACTCAAAGTAAATAATAGAAAGAAATTCTTGCGTGGTCTATTAAGGAACACACACAAGGATATGCATCTTGGCATTATTTGTGATACCAGGGTGCTTGAGGCAACCTAAGTGTCCATACCTGGGAAAATGGATGAGTATATGTGACAGATGGAAACGCTGGAATATTATGTTGCATTTAGAAGCAATGAACTAGACATGCATAAAACTACAGAGTCCTATCTGGAAAAAGTGTCAAATGAAGAAAGAAACAGAATGAAAGCATTAGCACAGAGCCATTTTAGATACACTTTAATATGTATATACATACACAGGATGACATATTTTATAAGAATATATATATATATATATATTTTAAAATGCCTATCATATGAAAATAGAGTTTGGATTAGGGAAGAATGGTAATAATGTCTCAAAATACAACACGACATAACAATACAATAAAAAACAATATAACACATTAAAATAAAACAGGGGCTGGACTGACCAAAATGAAATTTATGTTGTGACCCAGCACATATAACTCATTAAGTGAGTAATTCAAAGCTGTTTTCTCCTGTATTGTTGTGGAGCCTTTGGTGGTCTTTATAATGTCCCAAGTCTGGATATGATCAGACTCACCTGGAGAACTGAAGGTACAGATTCCTGGGATGGAGTCTCTTTTGCATAGTGAATTAGAATCTCTTGAGGATGGGCCTGGGGATCTGATGTTTAAGTTCCTGGGTGATTCAGTTGCAGCTAGCCTATAGGCATTTAGGAATCACTAATCTAAACCACACTGCAGCTCTCAGGAGACAGCAGAGAGGTTAATTAGCTCCGGGTGACTCCAGCCTTGAAATCCTAATTCAGTGCCCGTGTGTGTGACATTAACAATGTACAGTGCACAATATTAATTGAAAAGACATGTTCGTGCCCTACAGACACAAACAACCTCAAATCAAAACCAAGTTAGAAGCTCGACAAACTAAATAGGAACAATATGTTATTATTTATATCTACTTTATATGTGTATATATAAGGGTATTTATGTTCCTCCTTGAGCCTATTCTAAATAACCCACTGTATCTCCTTCCCCACATCTAGCTTAAATCTCCTCTCTGTTCTTGGTCTCATCAGTGTAGTGACCAGTGCCTGTTCTCCCAAACCTTCCTCTGATGTCTCAGTTTATTGTGTCTTAAATGGCCTAATTTTTTAAACTGAAAATAAAAACTTGTCCTTTTTGGTTATAACATTATTTCAAACATATTTTCTTTCCTCCCCAACCAACCCATAACCACACATTCTTGCCTAACTATATTACTGAACTCTAATAAAACAATAATATCAAACAAATTCACTATGGAACTCAAATGACTCCTTAAAAGTTTCTTCTGAGCTTTGCCTCCCTATAACTCTAGAGAGAAGCAAGGTTTATGATGTTCCATGAGGTTACAGAACAACAGTGGTCCCACTGCTCACAAATCCTTCGTAGTTGCTCTAACAAAGAACTAGAATGGAAAACTGACCATTGAGTCACAGTAAAAATCAAACTTCAGTTAAAGCTTCAAAAGTGGTTTTGTTAGAATAGTTCCTGTGATAGTGCAGTCAGGACACAGTTTTCACAGCAGAGGTAGTGGTGTGCTGAGAAGAGTGGATTCTAACTGCTGTTGGAACTGTCTGGGCTTAGTAAGTCTAAAAGTCCAGATCCTGCTCATGTGCAAATGCACTCCTTCAATTCCCTAAAGGGTAATCTCCTTGGAAAACAAACAGACAGGGCACTCATGTCTCCAGACCCAATGTGTGTTTTTAAAAAAGGATATCACAAAAGAATTATAAAAATTCAGGGAACAGATTGTTTTTCAGCTTCTCAAGCTTCTAGAAAGCATAAAATTGTAATGGAAAAAGGAAATCAAGCCACCCTCTACTTTTTCCAAAAGCAATATTAGCTATCCCTAGTAGTCTATAAATAGCTCATCTGAAGCAGTTGTACCCAAACTTTTTATGGTTTGATTTTATGACAACATCTATTTCTCCCATGCCTGCCTAAAAGAGTTAAAGGATGCATCATAATTTTGAAATTAATTAAAAGTAGTTGTTTACGCTGGGTGTGGTGGCACATGGCTATATTCCCAGCTACTCAGGAGGCTGAGGTGAGAGGATCCACTTAAGCCCAGGAGTTCGAGGCTGCAGTGAACTACGAGGGTGCCACTGCACTCCAACCTGGACGAGACAACAAGACACTGTCTCTAAAATAAATATATATTTTTTTAAAATTAGCTGTTTACATCTTGCAGTATCTTTTAGCTTAATTATAAATACACCAAGGCAGAGGATCTAAAGCTCTAGTAGGCTGAAGAATCCCTTAAGGCAAAGTGTCAGCCTTGCAAAACATGCAGAATTTTGTTCCTACCTTTTGATAGTTTGCTTGAAAGAGTCTGGCCTGCAACCCAAAATACTATTCTAAAAACCATGACTAGAAATCCATGATAAGAGCAACAACAAAACTAAATTACTTATTAAGGCTAAAGCTCTTGTCTATAAGAGTTGAGTAAATCAGTGTTTCACAACTATACTTTTAAATGTGTACTTTAACTTCTATCCTCATGACGAATTCCTACTCGTTGAATAGTCTGTTAAAAAAATGCACACCCAACAATTAGCCTTTTGAAAAAAAAAATACTATCACAAATCTTAGTATTAGATTTGAAAAAGACTGTTTAGCATCCAGTAAGGATATAATCTATCAGCTAAAACTATTTGATATAATCTATCAGTTAAAACTATTAGATTGAGGAAAGAAGTATTATGTTTCCTTTTTTTTTTTTTTTTTTTGAGATGGAGTCTCACTCTGTTCCCCAGGCTGGAGTGCAATGGTGCGATCTTGGCTCACTGTAACCTCGGCCTCCCGGGTTCAAGTGATTCTTCTGCGTCAGCCTCCCAAGTAGGTGGGATTACAGGTGTGTGCTACCACGCCCAGCTAATTTTTGTATTTTAAGTAGAGATGGGTTTCACTATGTTGGCCAGGCTGGTCTCGAACTCTTGACCTCAAGTGATCCACCCGCCTCAGCCTCCCAGAGTGCTCAGATTATAGGCGTGAGCCACTATGCCCAGCCTGAAAATATGTCTCTTTAAACAATTATTATTATTATTATTTTTAATAGTGATGACTTCTCACTATATTGCCCAGGCTGGTTTCAAACACCCAGGCTCAAGCGATCCTCTAGCCTCGGCCTCCCAAAGTGCCGGGATTACAGGCATGAGCCACCACACCCGCCGGAAAATATGTTAATTGACTGCCTGAGACACCTAACCATAATAGACAGTTATGTTTTGCTCCTTGTCATTAGGAAAATTGAAGCTTGGCTATACCTGGCAGGTTCAGTTCTTCTAATTCAATCACCGAGCGTCTGCTGCTATAATAGTCCTTCATCAGCTTCTGTAGGTCTTCAGGTAACCCTGGTTTTGGTTCTGATTTTGCAAGCACATCAGTAATTTTCTTCTAAGATACGAGAAGGAAGAAAAATGGGAGGACATACTTTAAAATGGCATTTGGTTGGAATAGGTTAATTCCTCTGGCATTTAAACTGCACATAGCTTTTGATGTTAGCCAAGTGTGAATGTGGGTGTTAATAAATACATTTGAGAAAATTCACTAAATACTTCTTGGATATAACTATTGCTTTGAAAAATGAAAACAATGATCTAGAAAGCTTCCTGCAACTCTTGGTCCATGACTTCCAGGAGAACTACGTTTTTGCAGGCGTCTCCATACTAGGGTATTATTTTCTGTTAAAAGTAAAGAAATCTCATTGCTATGGAAAGCTCTCTTTTAGCCCTAGATGATTTATATTCCTGTAGGATTAGAATTTTAAGAATTTCTTGCCTAACCTGCTTTGTGAGGTGCTGAGTCTTAGTTTGGATTTCTGGCATTAGTGTAAAACCTACAGTAGGAATCTGAGCATAGGAGCCTACTGAGGAGGGGACTTAACACCCGTGATTCTCAGGTCTTGGATAGCTGACAGTATTAAAGTGGCCCTATGGAAAGTAGAAAAAAATATTACAGGAAATACTTTCCAACATCGATTTTGATTTGGATTCATTTGTGTAGCATGTATTGAATGCCTGCAGTGTAGTAGAAACCCACAATTATTCATTTATTTCCATCATAAGCTTCCCTTCTCACTTTCTTCTAATGTTCCATCAAAGATCCAGAAGGAGTGTTCCCCACCCCTGATCCCAACTTTTTCCCCTCCTTCTACAATATCCTCGTTTCTATACACTTGTCAAGAATGGTCAAGGCTCTGTCAAAGGAATTAACTTTTAAAAATATGTCATCAGTGGGCACATTTTAGCGTGACCTCAGTCAAGGATAAACTATCTAGCTAGAGTTTTGACCTTGAGCCACCAAGAACTTAACACTCCTGAAGGCCATTAGTGTACAAATTATCAAAGAGAAGTTAAAGTCACTTCTTTAAGGACTTGCCAAACCTCAGCCAATTTGGCATCTCCCATCTTGCTATTTGACCATTTGTAAGAAAAGAAAACATATGCACACACACTCTTAGTTTTCTAAAAGCTTGCTGTTAAGTAATTGGTTTGAGTCCATCTTCTTTCCTCTAATCCCAATCGTATTTCCTCGGCTGACTTCAGGAGTAGACCCCTCTTGGCAGGGAGAGAATTACACCGCTGTTTTCACAACTGTGGGAGAAGGTCATAGCTAACCATACTTTCTCCAAGGCTGAGCCATAAAAAAGTTTGTATAGGAGAAAGTTTTTCCTATGTTCACTGGCAAATATCAAAATGCAAGAGGAGGGGAGCTTTTTTGACTTAATTTATGGTTCCAAATTAGTCAGAAGTGCCTCATACTACCTTCATCTGCTTATTATTTTCTTTTTAGTCATACTTTAAGGTATAAAGTCTTCAAATCTGGAATGAGTACAAAAAGGAGGTTGGTATATTTTTTTTCATGGACAGAGCCAGAAGGGCTGGGGGAGGATAGCTCTGGACTCCTTCTAGAATTAGAAACCTATGTCTGACATCTGACCACACTGAAAACATAGGGTGGGTAACAAAGATATTTGGCACTCCACAAGACCGAAATAGGAGTCAGAAGAATTTATTCTTAGCTCCAACAGAAACACTTATTAGTAGTGACCTTCGGAAAGTCACCAAACCTCAAGGAATCTTACAATGTCTGCATCTCTTAGGTGGGGATTACAATAGTTGCCTCATGGAAGTATGACATATAAAAATGTGATGGAAACCATGTGGAGCCATACAAATTTAAGAAATTATTAATATTACCTTTCTCCTCTTCCTGGTCTTGGTGGTATTCTCTTTTCTTTCCTTTGGTTGTATCAAAAAACATTCTTTAGGCTATTAAGAAATACAAATGAGAACATTTTAATCTTTTCATGATAAAGTGTCAATTAGTGGTATGAACCCCAAAGTACTTTCTGCCATGCATGTATTCTTCAGAGTATCTTGGTAATATTCTACAGAAAGAGAGATGCTGGAAGATCTACTGTAGGTTACTATGCAGCGGTTGGGGTGAGAGAATTTGAGAAAGTCAGAAAGTGCAGATGACTTAAGACTGGAAAATCTTTGAACAAAGATATATGTGTGAGTGAGTATATATGTGTGCTTGGTGTGGAAGTGCAGGGTATTGGAGATTGAAGACAGTGACTGAGCTTGTATAATACAGCAGAAATCGATGTGATTAAAATTAAGATGTGGTAAGACAGTCTTTGACTAGAGTGACTAGGGTTTTCCATGAACTAGCTGTGTGTGAGCCTACATTTCCAAGTCACTGGTTTATTGGTTTGTATTATTCATTCCTTTCCTCTTTTCAATAAGCATAGAAAATCCAAAGTGGGATATATTAACTTATGTTTTTATAAACCAGCTGCATCAAATGCCTTTACTATAATGACTACAAAATGAATGTCTTTGCTACTAGTCTGATAGCAGTCTCAGCACCACAGTATCTAGAGTAATCTGTTCTGCCTGTTGCCTTGACCCCTGAGTACCCGATACAGTTTAGTGCTATTTTTACCCTGAGGGTTTTTTTCTAATGTAGAAAAACAGGAAATTTGGACTAAGACCTTGATTTATAAAATAGAATGCCCCAGATTCCATATTTATTAATCATAAGCAGGAGTATAAAATGTTTCCTGTGCTGGACCTTTTATGCAACATTGTCAAACAAGTTGCCAAGTAAGATATAAAATGTAAGTGAAAACTTATTCTGAGTTTTCCTTGATTAACTTTCCATTCCAACCACAGAATATGCAGTTTAAACTGATAAGCTACTAACTGAAGCAATCCTGTCTCCACTGGCTCTGTTAAAATGATTACAGATGAATCTTTCTATGAAAGCTTGCAGACAGCCTGCAGATTGAGAATGTCTATGGCCTGAAGTCAGAGAGAAAGATATAATACTACATAATTTCTTCAAGACATGGGGCCAAAGACCAGCAGTTTCAAGATTCGCTTTTAGTTATTACAGAAATAGATTTAAAAAGTTCAGGATTAAAGTGACATGGGAAATCTTGAAATTTTAGTTTCCTTTCAGATAAAACAAAAAAAACCTGCAAAGAGCAATTGCATCATAGCTAAAGAAAAGAGAGATATGGCTTCTTTTATTTAGAAAGTTAAACTGTCTTGTGGATGTTGATACATGCCAATTTGATGCTGGTACATGCCAATTAGAAACTGTGCCAAGGCCACTAATATGTCACAGAAGCTGCCAGATGGCCATAAGAGTACAATTACAAACCAGGCCAGTGCTCAGCTCATGTTCCTAAGGCAAAGGCCGGGATATGATTAGCAGATCCCTTAAACTATACTGTATTATCTCCACCAGTATCAAGGTTTTTGGGAAGCGTATTTAGAAACCTGTTTCATCTTATTTAGCGTATGGAGGTGTTCTCGGGGAACCCAGTTTAGTGTACTGGTTGTATTTGTGCTAGGTTTACAAAGCCAATGAACTAAAACATGACATAAATCTAGAAATAAGCTCAATTTTAAGAATATGGACTCTTTAATTCTGGGAGAAAAAACAAAAATGTAATTCTGAATCATGCAAAGGAAAAAGAAACATGCTCGATGAACTGCTTTAGCCATGATATTGCTTCAGGTAAATGACAGGTTCAAATTCTTACATCATCCTAAAGGAAATGCAAAATAATCTTTGGTTTTGGAGACTAGTTACTTTAGCTGGCTGTGGTAGGGTGCCAGTGAAGAGGCCAATTTTATGGGGTCAATTTCCATAGAGGTAAGATGACTTTATGGAGAAATTCAAATCCACAGTATTGAAAATTCTTACATTTAGTTAACTGCCTTATGAATGCTGCTGTTTACCCTCAGGGAGGCTGGGTAGGAAGAATCCAGCCAAGCCACAAAGCATTTCTGGAAATCAATTCCAAAACTGTGTGACTTTGACAGTTGATAAGCAATGTCATTTCTTTATATGAAATGTAGCAATTTTAAATACATGGTCTGAAGAATCACACTCCCCTAAAAAAAATGTGGCTTTTAAGGGAAGCAACTAGAGCATATTTTCAATTCCTTAAAGTATCAAAAATTACTTTAAGAATGATTCTCCTGGTTAAACATGGCAAATGAACCTCAAAATGCCAGTAAACTGAAAATACAGGGCATTGAAAAGGACCTGTTGAGCAGGATGTATATAAAACCCAAGAAACCAGGAGAAAGAACAGTAATGGAGAGATTTCAACAACTTTTTGGAAAATGGAAAGTGGCTGGAGCTGGAGAAAAGTGACTTGGCACAGAGGGAAAGCTAGCATCTGGGGTTCAGAAGGGGTAGAAGCTAACAATAAGTGAGTCTTTGACTCGCTGAACTCTGAGAAGGTCCAGTATTTGGAGGCACAAAGTACTACAGAGAGTGAAGGGTTAAAAAGAAAGAGATTGGCTGAAAGTTTATATTTAGAATGATTAGCTACCCCCATCCCCTACTAGGTGGTATCTCCTACCCTGGTAGCCAAGCAACTATCCTATTACTGCTTCCTTTCACCTTGCCTGTCCTGCCAGCCAACTGGAGATCTATTCTCTTAAGAGATCAACAGGATCAAGGCTGGGCCAGGGGAGAAAGGGCAGAGGCAGAGGCTTGTCTCCATTTCCTGCCCCTATTCCATGCTTATATATTGCAGGCAGGAGACTACTGAATGCCTCTTCGGAAAAATGTAATGGCCTAAAAGAAATACCATCAGAGAGTGACATTTGGGAGTTCCATAGTAAAAAATCCATCTTGTTATCCTGTCACCCTACCATGAATACACTAATCGACAAACCCCACTCATCAATGTTTCAGTGTCTCTCTCTTCAGTAAGAATGGATAGCTAAGATTCATCAGTCATCTAAGGAAAGTCTCCAACACAAGAGCAAATAAATAACAAAAAGAAAAATGAACCTAGAGAAAAGTGGGATGGTACCTCAAAATAATGATAATTAATATCCTCAGAGAGATAAGGGAAGATTTTGCAACTATGAAACAAGAACAAGATGCTGTAAAAATGGGAAAGACAGTTAAGCATTAAAACAAATAAGAAAGGTGGGATAAAAATATACGAGGAGCCGGGTGCGGTGGCTCAAGCCTGTAATCCCAGCACTTTGGGAGGCCGAGACGGGTGGATGACGAGGTCAGGAGATCGAGACCATCCTGGCTAACACGGTGAAACCCCGTCTCTACTAAAAAATACAAAAAAAAAACCAGCCGGGCGAGGTGGCGGGCCCCTGTAGTTCCAGCTACTCGGGAGGCTGAGGCAGGAGAATGGCGTGAACCCGGGAGGCGGAGCTTGCAGTGAGCTGAGATCCGGC